>NC_135507.1:50476184-50666184 GCF_052857255.1 Amblyomma americanum
GCAGAGCATTTGTAGCAGACTTTGTAAAGAAGCTCACGCTCTTTTCCGAGTTTACCTTTTCCTCAAATCCTTCAGGAGTATCGAAGACAAACAGGGCGTCTGTGTTCCGTACAAAATGCGACAGATCCGTGGCAGCCTTGGTTGCGCTCTTTCTTTTGTACTCATCCTGAAAAAAGGAGTTGAACGAAGTTATAAAACTCTATTCATACGTTAGCGTTCTTGAGGCATCGTTTTTGAATGAACAAGCTATGGACAAAAAAAAAATCGCGGACAACGTCAACGCTATATACATGTAGTAATGCTCATGTTGCCGAATTCGTCACATGAACATGGAATACAATTACGTTGCTTGTGCCTTTCTTGCTTCCGCCTCGTTTTCCCCGCTTAAGCGTCCAAGCATTTCATTCACTCACGCCCCGACGGCAAGTCTTCTGCCAAAAGTTCGTCTGCTTTCGAACAAACACGCGATATGTTATTTTAGAGAAGGTCATGTGTTTGAAATCTAGGGAAGTGTAAATTTATCTTATTGTGTATCGGTCACCTCTGTTCTTGTAACTGTCTTAGGAAGTTCTAGTGAGAGAAAAGTTGAGTGAGAGTTAAATAGTACTTGTGTGTTGTGGCCTTTAAGAGATCGAACAGCAGTAAGTAAAGGTCTTTGCAAGCTGAATTTTTTACACATATGTGCCGTCCTTAGTCACGGCTTCTTTGTATTAGTGTGAATTGTAATTTACATCGTTCTGGCTGTGTTTGTCACCAGCTGACCTGCTCTTCTTTCTTTACAAGACGTTGAGAGACGTTGTTCGCCACGACATGAATAAGAAAAAACGTGCATCTGCAACGCCCAGTGTTTCACTTCTGGTGCCTGCTATGTCCGTGTTCACTGTCTTGACGTGCGAAGTAATAGCAAGAATAGTGCGCCGTATAGCTACTGAGTTTAGCCGACATGCCTCTATTGCGCAGAGGAATGCAATTACTTCCCTTCATTACCCTAGCGCTAATCAATGAATCAAAAACATCACCCTACACTACACCTCAAAACCCGCCATTGGAGAATGTCTCAAGAGCTGACACGGCTCGGTAGTAGCATTAGGTCCATGTCGTAGCCCAAGAACATAGAAACCTAAAATTACCGGAAATGAGCCTCCGCGGTGGCTGAGTGGTTATGGCGCTCGGCTGCTGGCCCGAAAGACGCGGGGTACTGTGCGATGTCAGTGCACGTTAAAGAACCCCAGGTGGTCAAAACTTCCGGAGCCCTCCACTACGGCGTCCCTCATAACCTGAGTCGCTTTGGGACGTTTAACCTTCATAAAACCAAACCAAACCTAAAATTACTGGAAAGGAACGTTTGGATGCAGTTCATGACGGTAACGATGATCGGAAAAATCTTGTCTTTCAAGGGAAAAGAATTTTTACATACTCCTTTGTGTAACAGCCGCTGTTAGTGAGGGCACTGAAGTTTCATTGTAAGCGGGGTACATTCGCTTGCGTATCGCGTACGTTTGTTGTGCGCCTGCTTTGGTTTTTTCTAATCATATATCTGCCGTTAGAATTGGCCATGACTTTGAAAATTTATTGTTTATAATCGTAATACGAAATTTTATGTGCTTGTTCGTAATTTGTTGAACGTTTATGGCGACAACGTTTCATTTGTTAATATGTGATCGAGAGTACCTGACTGTTAATACAAACGAGCGGAAATTTTTGAGTGCTTCTAGTTGTGCAAGACAGCGTTATTTTCAATCACGCTACTACTGGGGTTAAATAGAAAATATAGTAAGAAAATATTAAATTTGATGCTGAATTGTGAAGATGAACGGCGCCTCATAATAGACACCGAGTGAGGCGGTACGCAACAGGGATTCATCGTGTACTCAAATGTCAGCAGTGGCGTAGGCAGGCGAAGCAAGAAATTGTTTTTGTACCAACTTGACAGAAAATATGGGGTTGTTGAGTATTTGATTGTGTTGCGAGACTAAATTCACTGTCTTCGCTGAAATTCATTCATCTATTCATTGAATGAAGTTCATTATCGCTTCATTCAGTCCAGTTCGTCCTCTCTCTGTCTGCAGACGACATTTCCTTTGCGTTCGCAGTTTTCGCGAGCGTTGAATGCTGAGCCTCGCAGAGCAGAGAGACATGCGTACCGAGCAGTACATGACCTTTTCGACGGCGTTAGCGGCATCTCCAATGTCATTGGACCCGCTGTACTTGACGGCGGCCAGGCTGAAGGTGATGCAATGGTTCCCAGAGGGCGACAGGCCGGCGCCGGCTACCGCCGCTGCGTACTCTCCCACGCGGGTCTGCTACGCAGGCCAAATGGCGCCGCGGTATAGTGTGGAAGTTGATAAGTTACAGTGGGGGAAGCAATTAACTATGGAGTGAGACGACATTCAGAAACTACAGGCACTGAGATGCTTGAACGGCGCTTGCGTTACGTCTTCCACCATCGCACATTTCTTCCTTCAAGAACTACTGGAACGCAATACCTGCACAAGCTGCTGTTATCTTTAGACTCACGCGTGCGAACTTTTGATCATCATTACGCCGCAAAAGACCTGCTTTTACGCCACATGGGGCACCTTCGAGTGCGTTTTGTCTGGAAATCTGAGCTATATATGGCCACTGCATCCAGGTGCAGCCCTTAAAAAAATCTAGAGATAGTCTATAGACTTCTTATAGACTCTATTAACTTCCTATAGACATTTCTTTTTGTCTATTCATACTCATTTATAGTCTATAGACTGTCTACAGACAAAAGTCTACTAAAAGTGTATGGCCATAAATACATACATTGTCTATAGACTTGTCTATATGATTTGTATTGCTCATAGACTATTCTCAAGCATTTGTCCATAGAAAATCTGTAGACTTTATAGACAAAAGTCTGTGGAGAGTCTATACACTGTCTAGAGAAATCTTTTCAAGGGAGGCGCCTACAAGAATCCACTGGAGCATAGGCAGGCTGAGCAGTACTATTTGCTTGAATCTCATAGTGTGAAATTAAAATGGCGCTAGTTGTTCCCGGGAAGATCTATTCATTCGCTAGATAATATATTCATCTGCTGTAATTTCTTCATTTTCTCAACGGTAAGCGGCAGGCGGGAATTCTGCGAATAACCTGCAGGTGCACGCGTGTACTCACAATGGCTATTGTTGGTTGGACAAGCTCTGCTTTGAAAGGGGCCTGCGCCTGAACAGTGTAGACTCGGAGCGACGCCAGATGAAAATGCCTGTTTGAGAGACAAAGAAATTGGGACGGTTTGTGCTAAGCTGATGATAAAGATATGGGACCTCTACAGTTCGGTTTCGACGTAGAGTTTTTGCATGTACGTCAGTTCTTGATCAATGAGGAAGGCATTGTTTGTTAAAACAATATTGCGTAAATTTCTTTTCGACCTCCATAACAACAACGCACTTGACAGGCCAGAGACGAAGAGAGACAACATTGCGGTGTGTTGTGCGTCTTGTGGTTGTTTTACAAGACCCTTTTCCTTAGAATTCAACCCCAGAAAAGCCGAGCACTAGGGAGGGCGAAATCTTGTTCAGCACTGTGAATTGCTGGGTGAGTTGATACATGTTCAAGAGAAAAAAAAACGGCGAAAAAAAGGTGCAGGACCAGGAGAAGACACACACATACTGTCGCTGGACTTACAACTGATTTATTATTGGTTCTACCACGTATTTAAAGCCACGCTCGCGCAAGCGCACATACATGCCACATTCATCAAAGTCCGGACGTTATTACAACACAGTGCCACTCTTTGTCAGTGATAATAACAGACGGGTCGCTTATGCAAACACGTTCGCTCTTTTTGATTAAAAATGCTTCTAACAGTTCGTGCCTGGACTTTCCGGTGCCGATTATGGTAGTGCTGTTAAGCAAAGCTGAGCAGTTTTGGCACTCCTTCACATGTATGGCCAGGTTTCTCCCTGTGCCAGAACGCAGTGTTCTGCCGTGCTCCCCGAGTCCCTTGTACTCATAAGAAAACCTGTCGATAGTCGGCGGCACTGGGAATCGAACCCGGCAACCCCCCGAATGCGAAGCGGAGCGCTCTGTTGTATGTGTCCTTCTCAGGTCCATCAAATGCGCTTTAGTTATGGCAGTGTTTGGGAATGTAATTCTATAATTTGGCATCGTAAGTTTTGGAAACACCACGGCATATTGAAAAACCATCATTGAATGTTTCCGTCTATGGAATGAGCAATCAAGACTCGAGCATTCAAGAATCGAGCTGGGCACTAGAACTGTTATAGAGTGCTTTAAATTGGAAACTAGACATGGCAAGGAAGTTATGTTGCTTTGGTTCGGTGGCGTGAGCCATGTAAAAAATAACAAAAAACTTTACTTTGCCAGCAAATTTGCATCCAGTAATTTCGTTAAGTTTTCGCTGGCCAATTGAAGCAAATTGATTCATTTCACTAATGTCGCACAGGTCTTCTGCTGCAGATGAGTAAGCTTCGCTCTTTACATGTGACACTTCGAAATATAATTTCAATGATGCGGCTAGAATCGTGAAACGCAAGCTATATTCCAAGTAGACTGGCTGAGAAAACTTCACAATCGTGGTGTCTCCATCTAATTTTTTATTGCCGGTTGCCCGAGACTGGAACGCTACGACTCTGGAATACTAAATGCCACGGGAAAGGAGGGGGGGGGAGGGGGCAGAACAAAACATCACAGTCGGTAGGTGTGCAGGCATGCAGCAGGAACGCACGAATAACGCTGGGGGTTCAAGAAAACCGGGGAAAGATAGCTTAAAAATGCGCATGCAACAAGAAATGTGCCGATAAATATTCGAGGTGGAAACACGGGCCCCAAACTATTCAGGGGCCCCAAAAAGGCGAAAGTGGCCACGATAAGAAGTATTCTTCGGTGGGCTAAAAATACGGACAAAGCGATCGGTGTACATGTAAAAACAGCACTTTAACATCTGTATGAGCTAGAATCGCAAACTATTCGCCGATTATTACTGCAAGCGGGTTTTCGAGGTACAAAAAACAAATTGCTGGAAATATATGGCGCCACCAACTACGCAGCTTCAGAAAAGATGCCTTTGCTATCAATCTATACATACGTCGACTTGCTTGCTTTTGATGCTGGATTTCGAACGTGTCAAAAAAAAAAACAGCTGTTTACCTAGTTATCTATCGTACCTTCTGGCCGCACCATTTTATATGTGTTAGCCGACCAAAATAATATCACATATCGCGAAACGTAGGGTATTCAATGGGCATTATACAGTGAGACTGAACAGCCAGTTTCATACAGTGAGACTGAACAGCCAGTTTCAAACCAAGGAGAGAAACAGTGCAGCTTACTTCATGATGTCTATTTTCACGCTGTCAAAAACACCGTGAATGATGTAATGCTTGCTGTCGGCGAGCGTCCGCAGCTCCTGGATAAAAATGAGAGAAGCGAAGCAGTAAGCACGCCCATTCAGCTCGTCCCGTCCAAACACATGTGTCTAGAGAGGGGTTTTCCATCGTGCACTAGCTTGCTTAATAATAATAATAATAAGAAGAAGAACAAGAACTGGTTTTTTGGGGAAAGGAAATGGCGCAGTATCTGTCTCATATCGTATATCGTTGGACACCTGAACCGCTCCGCAGGAGAAGGGATAAAGGATGGAGTGAAAGAAGAAAGGAAGAAGGAGGTGCCGTAGTGGAGGGCTCCGAAATTATTTCGACCACCTGGGCCCGAATTACGGAACTCGCTCTAAAGTTGTAGAGCGTTACGTCAAAATGACGACAGCATGACGACAAGGCTAGACGTCAACGCGTGACGGAACGCGGAATCAACCAATGGCTAGTAGGGTGCCGCCCCGGAAGCGCTTATTTGAACGACAAGAGGCCAATTTGCACGGCAAGGGGCCGTATGCTAACTTTTTTATAAGAATACGCAGTGAATAAAATAAACATTGTTTTATTCTTTCATAAAAGTGTATTTCACTCTCACTGCCATGAAGTAAAACAAGAAGGACATTCACTTTTGCAAATAACTGCTTTCGTGGGTAAGTTTTGTTGCCATGAGGGCGCGCTGGCAGATGTAAACACTGAACATGGCGGCCTTCTAAAAAACAGCTGATCCCACGGCTAGTTCCTGCTTTTTTAGGCGTCGTCTGAAATCAAGGTTCTATTTGGTTGTCCAAAGTGAGCGGATAACAATTATCGAAGCCAGTGAAGGTCACGGGCCTCCAGAAAGGAACCTGCACGAAACGTCGGGCCCGAAAATCGACGAAGACAACTTGAGGTAAGCCTGTGTTATTGGTTTAAAGATGCCACATGCCAAGCATATGATTTGGGTTCTGTTTCTTTCACTTTAGCAAATACAAGGCGTCCACGAAGCACGGCTTGTTGGATAAAATGAACTTTTTTGGCTTCATAAACGTCTGGCACAAATGATTCAGTTGGGAAGGAGCAAGAACCAAGCAAGGCGGTTGGGCGCACGCTAACAACCTTGCTCGTTTTCGGTCGTTCTTGGCTGTGCTATAAGTTGCTGCAGCGCAGCACACGCATATGTTCCTGTAAAAACATATTAGCCCGAACTCAGAGCAAAGGTTTTTCCCTGTTATTCCCTGCTTTCGAAAAGCGGAACAGAAACTATTCCCTGTTTGTTTTCCCCGCTGTGTTCGCTGCTGCAATTCTCTAAGCGGGAATTATAGTCTCGAAATGGCGCCAACACGAAGAATGCCGAGCGAGCAAGAGCTAATCGTAATAGAGTCTATGAAGAGCCATCCGCTCTTGGCTCGGGCTTCTGCCGACCTAACAAACTCATACACAGCTGTTGAAAAGCGCGAGCTGTGGATCCAGCTTGCGCCGATTCTCAACAACAAGGGGTCGGCCGTTTAAAAACATGATGTCTTTGCCTTGCGCCTTGCTAGCACTGTTTATTCCATCTGTGGTGTATTTTAGTCTCGGAGGAGGTGCAGGAATGCATGGACAAGTGGTTGAGCATTATTGATTGCTTCTCTTTTGCTAGTGCTCTTTTAGTTTCATGGTTTGCCAGTACCAATCAGCCGCACCTTTTACCCTGTTACAGCAGAGGAGATGAACGGGGAGCCTCAGCAAGTTGTCGACAAGACACACGGAGCCCCACAGACCGTGAGTTGGCTTTCCATTATTCAAGCTCCATACTACCCTTTCTGGCAGCTGATTGAAAGTAATAGCACTATACTCTCTGGCAGCATTTGCAGCAGTAGCCAAAATACTGCAGAGATTCTACAGTACACACAAAACTATCTCTCTCTGGTTTTGCCACGCAGTGCAGAATGTTTATTTCTCTTGCAGTGAGGCTGTGACATCTCCTAGCAGTCTAGCAAATGTGCACATGAAATATGCTACTACAATGCTGCCCAAGATTGCTGTCCTGTATATTTATGTCAAGCCCTCTAACACATTGTACCAAATGTTTTGCGTATTCCACCACGTGATGAGCACATTTTCTTTCCCGACAGCTACACCGGTGCCCTCGCCGCAGCCCTCACAGCAGCACACACCAGAGCCCCCACTGCAGCCCTCAACACGTGCCACGCCTAGCCTTCTTGGGAAGCGACGGCGAGACGATGGGGCCAATAAGGTGCTGCGCCAGATGCTGTATGAATCGCATCGTTTGGATTCCCTTACTGACGCCCGGAACCGCCAGGACGCTGCTTTTCAGCAAAGCATGCTGGAGGTGTGTACTCGCTGCGCACACTGCACTTTGAAGAGTCGAAGCCGTCACCTGAACCATAAATATCAGTGCTCTCTTTTGAGCACCTCTACTTCTGTTTTGACGCCTCTTGTGGGAGGTGGTTGGGACAGCTGAGTTTATGAAACTGACACGAGTCTTCTACAGCCATACTTTGTCCAAAATATCTCAGCACCTGAAATTTTACATAAAGCTTAAGCGAGATCTCAAAATTGGTTGTCAGTAATAATTTGTAATTGGAAGTATTTTTACATGCAGGCCATATGGGAGGTGACAGATGCTGTGCAGGCGTCAAATGGTCAGCAAGAGCTGCTCATACAGAATGTGAACCTACTGACGCTAATCTTACAAAAGCAGCTTGAGCCACCTGCACCACATTGAATTGTTCATATTTATGTCATTATTTGCTTGTTTTTATTTTTATGAAAGAACCTCTTCATATGTTTATATTTATTCAAGAACATTATTTACTTCTCTGCCAGGTGCAGACTCATTGAACTATTTTTGGTTTGCTTGTTAAAATTTGTTTTATGTCTGTTTATTTACATTGTCTGCTTCTCTGTCAGGTTTCTGTTTTTGTATTTATTCAAGATCATCTCTGTCATGTGCCATAGCATCATTTTTTTATTTCTTGTAAGCTCTGCAGGCCCGGATGCTTCACACTGTTTATTTTCTTCCAGTTATGTAATTTAAGCTCTGCCAGGTGTGAAAGCCTCCTATACTCTTTTATTTTTCATTCCTTTCAAATGTTTACCTGCAGCTGTGGCAGGTGCACAAGGTGCAATTTCTAGTGCTTGTTTTCTTTCATTGCAATATGTGGGGCAAAGTTGTTCTGAAGTGACTAGTTATGAAGGGCACCATAATATGGGGATTCTGGATAAATTTTGAACACTTCGATTTTGTGTCTGTTAAGGTTGTTTGCATGTTCCTGAGTCGTTTTTTTTTCGCATTACTTTTCCTGCTTTTCCGTAAAGTGTCCATTGTGTGCATTGTAACATGTTCTATCCTCAGTAGACCCGAGGAAAAATGAGGCTTGCCAGCATTCGTCCAAAGTCGCTTCTGAACTAGTGTTGAATGCAGGCAAAAAAAAAATTTGGCGGATGCTTGAGCTCCGCCTTTAAAGGTATGATGCAACAATGTTAATATCTCTCGTTTGTGGATCCCTTTACAACTTCAAACGCAGCCATGTTGGCATCATCGTCTGTGATACTCGTGTGTCTTTTACACGTAACATGATTTTTAGTCCAGTAAAATCTACGAAGAGCAATGTCGTGTAGCACTTGCTGTGCATTCCACCAGTTATGCAATGTGTTTCAGAAAACTGCAAACCAGGGCTGCATCGAGCCTACAAGTCTGCACAACATGCCAAACCTGTGATTACTAGCATTCAAGCTGGCAGTCAAGATGAAGCTTTTTTTTTAAGGGGCAAACAGCGTGTAAGACTTAGACGGAAAGCAAAGAAAACATAGGACGAGTGCTCATCCTGTGTTTCCTGTGCTTTCCGGCTATGTCTTTTGCACTGTTCGCCTTAAAAATGTACAGCCAACTCGCCCGTTTGGCCAGAGTGTAAGATACAACTGTTAGTGTGCAATCTCTGCGCAGCACTCGACAAGGCATATGCAAATCACTGTTGATGCTGCATGCTTTTGTTTCCCTGCTGTGTGTTACAGTTGGCAAACTAGTATGAACAGCTGTGGCGAAAAAAAATTATTGTGACCAATGAATAAACGTGGTGCAAAAACAAACGCTTTACTGGTTCCTAGCAGTCTCCACACCACACTTTTCTCTCGTGCACATTCATCAAACACATAGTTACAGCAAGCAACTGTTTGCCTAAGTGGGCAGGGCGACGTAAGCAACGGCGAAAGACGGTGTACAAGGATGCATTTCACTTGTTGGACGAGCTGTTTCGGCGTGTATTTCGACTTGAGAAGGAGAAAGTGCAGTAGCTGTGCGGCAAGCTTGCTGATGCACTGAAAGGCGTACTGGTGACCACTGCCGGTGGAGCAGCAGTTGGTGTGTGCACTTCATACCTTGACACTGGAGGCTTTCAAGCACACGTAAGAAAAAGTAATTTACAAATGCTGGAATGTGGCTACCAGTGGCCAAGGGCATCATATCACACAGGGGCTCACGCACTAACAGAGGGCAATGGCACTTCCCGTAGCAAGAGTGGCTACGACAACTCGCCACGCCAGCACGGCGAGTCATTGCAGCCACAGCTGCCAGATGGTCTAGGGCTTACTGCCGGTGGTGCTGCTGTTGCTGCTGCTGCTGCCGCTGCTGCTGCTGCCGCTGCTGCTGCCGCCGCACCATCTGCAGGCGTGCTTGCCTCTGCGGACGGGTTGTGCCAAAGAGGCCAATTATACGGTCTCGCATGGCTCTACCACGCAGGTAGGTCATGCGGGATCCTGTCCCCGCCAAGTACCCGGCAAGCAGAGGTGGTCCATTGTTGTCAGGGTCATCAGTAGTGTCGTCTTCGTCTGCAGCCAGGGCTTCTTCAAGACAGATGTTGTGCAACGCAGCACACGCTGCAATGATGACCACCGCCCGCTCCGGCTCGTAGTGGAGTGTCCGGTACCTTTGAAGGCACCGGAAGCGGCTTTTGAGAACACCAATGCAGCGTTCCACAACACATCGCATTGAGGCGTGTGCTGCGTTGTACTGCCCTTCTGCAGTGTTTGCACCAGGATGCCCTGACATTGGTGTGAGCAGCCACGGCTCCAGTGGATATCCACTGTCTCCTGCACGACCAAAATTTGCAGTGAAGTGTGTTGTTGCCTATGTAATAAATGATTCATATCAAGCAGCTCAAAGCCAGTATGCTGAACCAGAATTCATAGGCATGCAGAATATTCATGACTAAGGGGTACCTCTGTAAGCACAGCCTTCTAGGTTAATGATGTACTGTGATATCTTACACGACAATAACGATGTGCACACCTCTTCTGCCTTGATGTTTTGCGCTTGAAATACGATTCACTTTATAACAATGTTTCTTGTGCCTCTGCTCGAGCAGTAGCAGTAAATACACAAAAATAAATACGATACATCATATTGTTGCATGTCATCCATGTTATAACCCGCCTCTTTTAGGTATGAGCCACTGCTGTAGCTTAATACGTGCTGTCGAAGTGCTGCTTACCCAGAAGAAACTCTCCATCCTCCAGCAGCCCGTGCTCCACCTTCCGACGCAGCCGTGAGTAGCGCCAAGAAAAGGCATCGTGACAAGACCCCGGGCAGCGAGGGTCGACCGCAAGGATCTTCATGTCTGCGTCGCAGATCTGCGAGAAACACAGGCAGACAATCTTGGACGTGAACTTCCACTGTCGAGGTCGCGGCTTTCGAACCCATGCGGTCAGAAAGCCAGTCTACTCACGATCATGGTGTTCATCGCATAGTATCCTTTGCGGCTCCAGAATGCTGCCCGGTTTGCTGGGTCTCCCCGCGGCGCTTTTATGGCAATCAGCGGGCCGTCGACGCAGCCGACGACGCCTGGGATGGCGCCGCGGGGAAGGAAGGTCGCCTTCGCTGCCGCTTTTTCCTCGGGGTGCGCCGGGAAACGCACCCATCCCTTCTGTGCGCCGACTTTGCAGATGGCCTCAGCCACACGCCGCACGCACTTGCTCACCGTCGGTTGTGCGAGGCCGACGGTCTGCTCGTTGCCGACGCACACTTGAAAGCCCCCGGAGGCAAAAAAAAACGGAGCGCACAGCACCTGCCGCCGCACCGACAAAACGCTCGTCCGTACGCCTCGCAGTTCGTCTGCAAGTTCGCCGCACAACCACTCCACTTTCTCCTTATCGAGTCGAAATAACCGACGGAACAGCTCGTCCTCGTACACCGTCCTTCGTCGTTGCTGGCGCCGACGTTGCCGCCTCCGCCACCAATAAACAGCAGACGACGCCGCCGCCATTTTCCCTCTAAAACTCTGTAGACCGACTCTTCGCGGTCGCAAAAAACAGTCTAAAACCGCGGGCATAATTAGGTGTTCAACGTCATGCGTTTTTTCTTGTCCGTGACGCCATTGCAGCTTCCCGTGACGCAACTTTTCAAAATGGCGCCGGCGACCAATAGGAGCGGGCATTTTAGAGCGCTCTCAATTGTAGAGCGGTCGGAGCGAGTTCCGTAATCCGGGCCCTGGAGATCTTTAACGTGCACTGACATCGCACAGCACACTGGCGCCTTAGCGTTTTTCCTCCATAAAAACGCAGCCGCCGCGGTCGGGTTCGAACGCGGGAACTCCGGATCAGTAGTCGAGCGCCCTAATCACTGAGCCACCGCGGCGGGTCGCACTAGCTTGCTTATAATTCCAATTTATGGTGCGCAAGGGACTGCAGTACAAGCAGCAGCCATATGTGTATATCGACCCCGTAAGCATCTCACAGTCCAGCTGAGAATTAAGGAATTCTTATAACTGTGAACATACCCAGAGAAAGGCTCCTGCAAAAAAATGGGAGGGACACTTAAGCTCGGCGTTAAGGGTATGACGCGATACCTTTAACGAGACAGTGCCTATATATGCGGAATTGGCGATTTTCAACTTTACATTCAGTGATCCTCGGGAGTCCCTCATACCACTTCTGGCGCAAAGGGGAAGCGGTTGGTTAAGCGATGCGCCAGTGCCTTGCGATGGCAGGTGCTGCCACCGGTGGGTCTCGTGCGAACCAGGTTGTTCTTCCGGAGATACCTTTCGCATCCACTTATTATTTTAATCGCCAACTGCCACGGTAGCCAGTTCGCCCAAAATCCGGTGGGCTGGCTGTGGTGACGCCACAAGGTCACATGACCTAGGTGGCCCATCTATACTCTGTTTCATACATCAGGTGCAACGCTGTGAAAGGTATAGGGAAGTAGTCCGGACGGGAAAATAAAGGACGCCGTATTACTTCGCGCTTGTTCTGTGCCCGAGTGGTCTATGACACAAGAACGCGAGAGCGTGTTATTAGCAATAACAGTGCATTTATTCAAGATCGTGGCAAATGTGTCATGTGGTAAGCCTACAAGCAAATTATTCACTATGTTTTGCTCATCACAAATAACGCACTACTTTTTGGCCGCGGATGCAGGCAGCGTAAACAAGAGGGCTAGCTTTGACAGCCTTGCACATGATGTTTGAAACGGAGTATAGGTTCCTTCTCCGGAGGAGGAGGAGGAGGAGGAGGAGGAGGAGGAGGAGGAGGAGGAGGAGGAGGAGGAGGAGGAGGAGGAGGAAAGGCCAGCACTAAAAGGCCCACTAATAATTTGCCAATCCCGAGTGAAGCCAATCACTCCAGGAAGGAGGAGAATGAAGGTAAGGGAAATGAGGAGATGTAATGACAGTCTTACATGCGTAGATAACGTGTTCTGTGTCTGCCTTCACCGTTGGACAGTTGGGACAGTGAGCTGTGCCCCGCCATCCGAAGTTGTAGACCATTAGTGGGGTGGGAGGATGTCGGTTTGAAATTGGGTAAGGACGTGTGTTCGTTCCATATTCAGGGACGGGGAAGGATGGGGTAAAATTGTGCAATTTTCCCTATGTTCTGAGGATTTTTCGCTCAAAACGCCGCCGACGACTCCGGTTTTTCTGCTCAACGGGAACCTGAACTCTGTCGCGTTAATAATGACGCTGGTCACCTTCATCACTATTATAATGCCATCAATTATTGATCCTGCAGACGTCCTAGTTGAGTATGCACAATGGGGGAGGGGGTGAGAATATCAAGCTGACTCTAGAAGCGTCGCTGAAGAACTCTGGTTCTATCATTTTAATGTGTCAGCATTAAGAAGGCCATGAAGGCGAAGACTGTCAGGCGGCGTCCCCGTCTATGTGATGCCTGCACCTGCTAAGTCGCGTTTAGGGGGATTGGCGTCTCACCGCCCACCACATGTCCACCGTCCCACAATTCCCCTCTCCACTTCTAGGGGAAAAGAGGGATACGTCGGACGATGAATGACTCGGAAAAACGAAAATGACTCAAACAACAGTACACCTACGTGCAAAAACATACAGCCTATCGAAGAACTATCTGTGTAAAAATGAGGCTTGCGGGAGCTCGCGGATAGCGACCTGGGTCTCACAAGCCACACCGGTGGTTGTGTTTGAAACAGCCACCTGCCAGTGCAGTGGCGGATCGCTTAACCGCTGTGACAAAGCGAGGGTAGGGGTATGAGGACTCGTCGCCATCTAACAATATTACAAATTTTTGCTTAGTGGCGTAGTCAAAATTGGAATAGAATTAGAAGTGGAGTAGATTGTGGCAGTGAAAGACAATGTGCACAGAGTTGAAATATAATTATAATTGGCGAGTTAAAGAAGAATGTTATTGCGTTTATTTGGCATCAGTCCGAAAGGTCGCCCCTAATTTTTTGTGGTTATGTTATGTATTATTTTCCTACTTTTCAGTGTTACAAAAGTTTATTTAGACACTCTATAGACTGTCCATAGACTTCTGTTTATAAAGTCTATGGACTCTCTATAGACAAACTCTAGAGAGCAGTCTATAGGCGAAAGAAATCCTGCATACAGCCTATAGTCAATCTATAAATTTTTGGCCATACACTTTTAGTAGACTTATCTATAGACAGCCTATAGACTATGAATAGACCAAATGAAATATCTATAGGAAGCCAGTATAGTCTATAAGAAGTCTATAGACTGTCTATATACCAATTTTGTAAGGGAACCCTAACCGTGCAGTACGCTCAATGGCCGTTTTAGGACATTTTCAATACAAAAATTAAATGTCACCAATAGCGGAACCGGATAGAAAAGGTCACCTGCACCCCTGATTCAGCCAAGGTTAAAAATTTTACGCAACAGCAGAATGAAACAATGGGCAAAAGTATGCCCTGTAACTTTGCCATGCAGACTACTTGTAATAGGCCATTTATTACTTCATGCGTACTGTGCAACATGTTATTCTACTGCGTAAGCAGTATTGGCATTAAAAGGCAAAAATACCGGCATCTGCCTCAAGACTCAGAGAGTGAGGACTTTACTATCCACGAACGCCACTGTTTACGACGGTGTTTCTGGATGCATGTCACTATAGGTGTGGCGCTGACTCTTAAATGCTGAAATGGTTATTAATATTGTTTAAAGGTTCACTAATTGTTAAAAAAGCTTTATTACTAAGTTTAATTGCATCATTAAAGGAACGTTAGTAATGAAGAACATTAATATCATTTAATATCGCTTCACCAAAACCGAAGTTGATCATTGTTGTAAGGTTTCGGTATTACCTGGGAAAATAAGAATTGTGTCATTAGTATGCGACGTGAGAGATAACAAGATGGCGAGTTCATCTCGGACTTCCGAAGTAATCTCTTCCTGTTCTTAAACAGGAATCAATCTTCGGACGCATTTGCACAATTTTTGGTCAGAATATTGTGGGCATCGATCTTCGGGAGCAACCATTAAATGCATTCTTCGTAAAAGTAAGGCCTCAGGACCGTAACAACTTGTCCAGAAACAAGCGCTTTCGTAGAACGCAAAATCAGCCTGAGAAAAGATAAGATTCGAATAAGTTCAGTCGCTTTTTACGTCCTGCGCCTGCACTGTTCTACGCGATAGCGTATACAGCTCGTTCGGTCGAAAAGCCATCGGCGTAGTAGTAGACGGCACCGCGTGTCGGAAATAATCGGGGGCAGCGCAAAAAAATCTTATCGTGGTAATTTGTGGTTCTTGTGATTGATGATTTATTGGTGTGCTATAGGCCATTATGAGTTAATTACAATCACTAAAATTAATTCATTATATACAGAAAGGAAAAAGTGGAAAAAGGAGGTTTCAAAGGTGTCAAAATGCTCAGAATGAGAACCCAATGATAGATGATGCTAATTAAGAAAATTTAGTGTGTCTACTTGATCAAGTAGTAATTTGAAACAATTCAAAAGATGAAATTGAGTTCAGAGGTGTCGTACTGCTCAGAATGGAAAGCCCAACTCGCTACCCTATCGCGTCATACCCTTAAGCCGGAGCTTAAGTGCCCTCTCCATTCTTTTTAAACATCTCCTCGCACCAACTACAACCTTTCCCCTCGTTTGTCGTCTTAAAATGGACAAGAGAACCTAGTTCTAGGAAAGGTGAGGAAGGATGACCTGACTGCTACCTCTCACCCCTTCGTTCAATTCACCTCTGGCTCGTACCTGGAAGAGGTCAAGGGACTGCTCGTCCCCACGGATGTACCGTATGTCGATGCCGTCCAACCAGCCGTCACGGATAGAGCTGAAGCTCGCATCTACGTCGGCCATGACCATCTGGTTGATGTCGGCCAGGGGGAAACTGACGAGCTTCTTGATTGTGCCCGCCTGTCTACTTAGGCTCCTGAACCTCTTGAACACCTGGTCGGCTGGAAAATTGAGAGCACGCGTAATTTTAATGTTCAACGTAGTGTGCTCACTAAACTCTTGCGGAGCACTTTGTTTTTGTTTTGCTATGCTTTGCATGATTCCACATAAGCTATTGTTTTAATTTTCGTCACTACAGATGATTATTTCCAAATTCGTTATAATGTCCCATCGGGAACGCCGTGTTCACTAGCCATTAGCTCCCTTAATTTATAATTAGATGACATTGGTTACTGCAAGAATAACTTGTGTTTGATTCATTCGTTAATATATCTCTGTCCTCTCGAGAACCATTCGTTTCGATCTGGTAGCGTTACACAGAAATATTTATTAGTTTCTGGCTAGAAGGCAGTGATGCAAATTCCAGTCACGCGCATTTTCACTGATGCATGTTGGAAACTGGAGACCACAGTGAGAGACAGCTTTTATTGGAAGTGTGCGATAAGTTCGCGTTGATAATTCCTTCATACTGCGCTCGATTTCGCTTGGGAGCAAAATAGCGAAGCTGCGAAGCAAATTCAAAGCAGGATCACTGACCTTTCAGGACAAAAGCCGAAGAGCGCGTTTGAGGAGCATAGCACTGTACGACCCAGCCAAGGTTTCGCAACATGGCTGAAGCCCCTTACTTTGACCCTAATAAATCCTGTCCTGAACCGGCTGTCGCAAACGTTATCTCTTCAAGATCCCTAATCTCGTCCTACCATCTGATTCTTTGCGGCCACCTGTTGTGCTTGCCTTTTCTTATCCACTCCGTTGCGATGAGACGCCGTCTGCGACTTTCCCTCCGCATAACATGCATTGTCTGCGTCCATTGCTTCTTGATCTCTGATAGGGTGTCCTTATCTCGCGTTTGTTCCTTGAATGATTCTCCTCTACTCCTGCCTTCGCACGCTGTGACTCTGTTGGACAGCTTAGGCAGGTCGAGAAGCACGCCCAAGCTGCCCTACAGAGTGAGAGAGAGAGAGTTACAGAATAGGGAGTGCCGAAAAGGAGAGCGAAAGGACAGTGAAGGAGGCGGAGAGAGAGAGAGGGAGAACGAGAGATGAAAAGGAAACTTCGTGCCAATCTGCGCTGTCGCGGACCGGACATGCCAAGTGCGTCGCCTTCCCGAAATTGTTACTACCTTGCACTAAGAGGTGGCAGGCAGGCATTGCAGGGCCGGCCGTGGACAGACGCTCGTTGCGTCACGACCATTTTCATTTCCGAAGCTTGGCGCGTAGTCCGAAATTTTATATCAAGAACTAGATAACACAGCGCTATGGAAGGCGAGACGAGAAAGACAAACACCGACACCTTCTCTTGTCTCGTCATTGTTCAGTGCGATTTAGTCTCCCCCATTACCCATACTCTTTGCGTCAACAATGTAGTCTTGGCTAACCTCGGACCAGCTGGAATTGTTGTCCTCGGCGCAGGATATTCTGTGCAGAAATTATTTGTCACTCTCTCCCCTGCTGACCAGCCGAAGGCGCGGCTTGCTTGTGAGTGCCTTATAAAAGCGAAATTGAAGTTCATACCACGCCATCTAGATTGTGACGCAGAGGAGAACCAGACGAGCCCGTATTTGCCCTCTTCTGGAATTTATTTCAAGCTTTGATGATCCAGGCTTCCGTCCCAAGGATGTGTTCCGGAAATGTACGACTGTTACACAGTGTACTGTTCAGGGATCCTCCTAAGCTGTTACTCATGATTTGGCAATACCGAGTAATTCCTTCTATCGCATTCCTACTTCCTGAGCTGTTGACCGCTCGTGCTCAGGATCTGTGCTCGCAACTTTCCCGTGGGACTTTCCCGTATTCCCCAGTCAATTCCACCGGATCGCTGCTTAGCATAAACTGTTGTGTGCTGCCGTGACTAATGTACGTTACTTTTTATTGCTTAATATTAATGTCAGGTGAAGTGTAAAGCGCCATCAGGCATCAGGAGCCCGCCGGACCAGTTTGCGTAACGCCATTATGTTACACCGGAGGCTGGGCAGTATATAGTGGCGTATCGGTATATCGAAGTGCCTCGATGCTGTGTGGGGCCACTATGTATGTGGAGTCATATGAGCAGTCATGACTTATGAATCACGACATAGTCTGGAAGTCATATCACCAGGCTGGAAAAGACTGATGCTTTCTTTGTGTGTATGAGTAATAGGGCCAGTAATGACTCTTGACATAGACCGTGAGCGACGTCACAAGAGCGCAGCTGAAGGCAACTAAACTGGAAGTGACGTCAGCATACCGGAAGTGACATCAACTAAACGGCAACAAACGTCATCAGACCGGACGTGTATTCCGCTCAAGTGCCAAGTGGCTCTGTGCTATCGCATCGCACACGTCATCAAAGTAAGTGCCCACCAAATATTTTTTCACATGAGGTTGAATAGAAATATTACAACCTCTGTCACCCCCGTCACATCCACAACGACCTCATGCTGAACAGGAGAATACTGAGGAAACGCAGCTGCCTCTGTAGAAACGCGGCTGCAAAAATACATGTTCTCTGTCGGAACAAAACCTCAAAACACGAGTAACTCTAGTTATTCCTACTAAGCTCGAGGAAAAAGAAATGACGCTGTCTTACTTCCGCTGGCAGGGGTGGCTTTTTTCTTAGCCATGTCCACCGAAGCCGAGAGGAAGACGAGGTGAGAGCAGAGCTGCTCCACGGAGCGGACCCAGTAGCGCCCGTCCAGGGAGCAGATCAGCGGCGGCTCTTCTTTGTTGGCTGTAATGATAATCACTCAGTTTCTGCTTGTAAAGTCGGAGCGAGAACGGGCAGGGAAAGAAAAGTAATTTGAGAAATATCCGAGGGTATATTTTCAATGTAAAGCGCCCATGCTCAATCATCCAATGAGAGAATTTCAAGGATACGGGTTAAACATGGAGTGGACAGCACAGTTTTCTGTCTTTTCGCACCGCCGTTTAGCAGAGCATCATGTTAGGTAGAGCGCAGTGAAGCTTCTTACAGCTGCAACGTCATTTAAGTGCAGAAACCAGCTCTCAATTTCTTTTTCTGCAATCAGAAAGCTCCCATCTGCAACCACATGAAAAATCATCTTTCTTTTCCTTACACAAGAGGGCGCTCAATATCGCACATTTCATTACTATAGCATTCACGACAAAAACTGGAATATTTCATATTCTAAAACGAGAAACTGATACTCTATTGCAGTTTCTGGGTCATGGTTTCCCAATTGAATGCGATGCCACTTATATAAGGACAAGTCCTAGACACTTCTGAATTGAAGTGATCTCGCACTGCGCGTCACTTCCGGTGGACACCTGAACCGCGCCGCGAAGGCAAATGCGAAGCAAGAAGTGAAAGGAAGCTGGTAGAAAGAGGCGCCGTTGGGGAGGCTTCCGGATTAACGCGACAACCTGAATTCCTTTGCCATGAACTGGCGTCCCACAGTACATGGGCGTTTAGCAATTAGCCTGCATCTGAATGAAGCCGCCGTGGATAAGGTTCAACCTCGGTGCATCATAAGAGATCCTTTCTGTTCCTGGTAAATATCTCACCACCACGTATCTACGAATTCTCCAGCTCGTCTATTTAAATGCACTCCGCAGCCCAGCCCGTTCTTTCTTCTATACCGTCTGCGAACCTCTCCTGCGTGACCAAATTGCCCCGAAACTTATGCTAATCTGGAGCACTCCCTGTTCTTATAGATCACTGCAATTCACTCCTTCCATTACCCATACCCTCTCCCCCACAATGCAGGTCTCGCTAACCTCGGAGCACCTAGCTTTGTTGCCCTTTCTGCAGATATTCTCGACCCGTAATGCTGTGTCGAAATTAAGCTATTTCGCACACTCTCGCGCATTGAGCAGCGCAAAGACGCGGCTTGCTTGCGAGTGCCTTATAAGAGCGCACTTGTAGAAATTCATGCCGCGCCATCTGGATTGCGCAGCAGAGGAGAAAAGGAGAAACTTTTTACTGCGCAGTTATCAAGAGGGAGCATGTTGCAAAGTCTCTCACAATCAGTCAACTTTGCTCGGAGATACACAGAGCACCGTAGCATGGCTGCTGTTAGGACACTTACGCAGGAAGGTCACTTCATTGCCTGCGGGAAGAAAAGTACCTTTTTTATTTTATTTATTTATGAAATACTGCGGACACTAAGTCCAAGCAGGGCTGGCGTACAAGTGAGCGAAATAAGAAAGAAATAACACTGGAAATTAGACTTTCTGAGATACCTTCACTGAGATGTCCCACAAAACCTCCCACAATGCTGGTCTTTCAGTGCATCGAAAAATTCCCAATGCGATTCCCTATCCCGGAATGCATGCACAATGTCATCGCGCTAAAGATTTCCCGAGCACCCACAAGCGCAGCCTTCGTTCACAGAGGCCAATTTCAGTCTTCCTTACCACTTTCTGTTCGGCCTGTCAAAGTTCTTTCACTCATTACCTCGAAGATCTGTTTATTGCGAATGAGCGAGGTGGTGTAAAGAGCGGAATTCATTCACTTTATGAGACGTGTAAGAAAACCGAAAGATTCCCTTTGTCAAAGGCAAAATACAAGCAGCCTTGTTAAACGCTTCTTCATTATCTTCGTCAGCCTGACTATGCCCACTGCAGGGCAAAAGCCTCTGCCGTGTCTCTACGATTAGCCCTGTCCTTTGCCAGCTGGGGCCACCGTGTCCCCCCGAACTTACTAATCTCATCCGCCCACCTAACCTTCCCCGGCAGGTTGAAAAACGAAGAAATGCCTGCAGGCATCGGCGCCACCGGTTGGCATTAAAACATCAGAGAAAGTGAAGGCGGACATTTTTCTTTTTTGTAAAAATCAATATATTGTTCGTTGTAACTGTTTCCAGTTGCCGCCTAAGCGCTGAAAATATGTACCATCAAAGGATTCTTGTTTTCAGCGAAGGTAGAAAATGAGTTTATAGACGTTTCTGTTGGTCTCTATGCTCGTTACAAAATCCTCCCGAGTCCATCATCAGCCTTAATTAATCCTCTTCCGCCCAGTGTTTAGATATATGTCCTAGGTTTACCAGGAGTATCCACTCCAGTTGCTGGCAAAATAGCTGTGACTCCTTCACAGATGAATATTGCCGTATGTACTTACATTTCTGGGACGAAATGACTTCCTCCTCTAAGGAATGTAAAATCCAAAAAATCGATAGCTGTAAGTTTATTTCTCATAGTGCAATAACGGAAACGGTGAGCGGGAATAATAACGCAGCGAATAATGTACCATACCTTCTTCCACAGGCGCCTTGTCTGCGCAGAAGGAGAAAAAGAATAAATGAGTTCAGATTAATGACACGAAAAGTGATCGCACGTGCGCACTTTCAATGAAAGCTTCCTCACAGAGCAATATGTGCACTGATAACCAGAATTTCACGAATTTCTAGAAAATTGACCGCGCAACCGTACCTCCATTGTGCGGGAGGTTATAGACTATCCTGCCTAACAGCGTGGGTTATGCCCATGAACTTTAGAAACCAAGAACTTTAGGCGGTGTTTTTTTTTTCATTGCCTTAATTTTGTGATGTTAATCAATGGGTTATTAATAATGGAATTCTTTTATCGCTTACAGATAATTCATTAGAAAGCAGAACAAAGCAAAACCACATGCCGCCAGTGGGATGTGAACCCATCACCTCAGATTTTGCATCCGGTGCTCTAGAGACTAAGCTACGGTAGCGGGTGTCGAATATTCCGATTGCGAGGGTATTTATCTGTAGTGTAACTGAACCACACGCCGCCGTTTCTTCTGCCCTCACCTTTCGGCCACGTTGTTACGTGTCACTCGTGGTAATACTGGACGTACTACGTCCGCCGTTACGGGTCAGTACGGAGCTAGTGAATACTTTCGAGGTTCTGTTTAAGGTTCTTTCAAGACCCCGAAAGCAGATGGGACAGCCGTCGCAGTCGCTCATTTGGTAGAGCACCGGACGTGAAATTCGGAGGTCGTGGGTTCGGATCCCACCGGTGGCATGTGGTTGTATTTTTCTCCTGCTTTCTAATAAATTATTCTTAAGCGATAAGAAACTACATTACTCATCGCCCATTTATTAACACCACAAATTAAGAAAAAAAAAATAAACATTCGCTATGCTGTTTCGTTTCGGTGACTGTTGGCCTCCTTTATTTACAGTGTCGCTCAAAAGTTTCCAGGCCACAGGGCCTGCTTTTGAGCAGTACAGATAGGTAGTTACGATACCCGCGAAGTTCAAAATATCTTTAGAAGATAGAAGTATCATTCTCATCTCTGAGAACCTTGATAACTTTATCGGTATCTTAAGTACCTGAATATACCGAGGAAAAACAGACCCTGTGGCCTCGGAACTTTTGACCCCCCCCTGTACTTCATAACGAACCCTCTATTTCCTTCTATTGCGTGCTCAAGTGTAGTATTGGTTACATAGAAGCAAGGTTGCGGACTTCACTACTTTAATAGCGGAAAATACGGAGGCAATTCGCGCAGACATCAAATAGGCAAAGCAAGCACATACTAACTAGAAGCTATGGTTTGGAACTAATCGAAGGAAAAATTTGAAAGCATGAAGACACACCTAATGTGCACGGAAATGCCGGATAAAGAAATTGAAGTAGTAAGCCTGTGCCTGCGGGGACATATCTCAGCCACACACCTTTTTTGATGAAGGCAAAATAGACCCCGATGCCGACTATGAACATGGTCATGAAGATGACGAGAAGCACGACGATGTACTGCATGCAGACGGTGCCGGCAGATCTGGGAGGAGTAAATAGGTTGACGTGAATACGTGCTTTCAGTTAGTGCACTGTTCAGCACTAGAAACAACATCTAAATTTATAGCCGTGTGCATGCTAAAACCTCATGTGAAATTTGAAAAAAAATCTGACTTATAGGTGACGCTTCGAAACTCATGCAAGGCACGCCTCGAAATCCTTTGCCGGTAAAGGGTCGCATGTGTAAAATTGTGCTTTCTTTAACAGTTATTTTGCGGATATTTGTGTTCTACATTAAATTAAAATTAAGGGTTCCCCCGAACAAGTAATTAGCGGAAGGAATAACTTCCTGCCTCTGTGACGAACCACGCTTAAAGATAAGAAAACAAGCAGCCAGCGTAGCGGAAAATCAGCTGCTTAGTGAATGAGAGGTAAGAGAGAGATTCAGCATACCGGAGAAGTACTAGAGGATACGTATACCGGTTTACCGGACCCCTACTACGCATGCGCAGTAGTCCTACCCAGCCACGCATTTGCCACAGCGCATGCGCAGCTCCCTTACGTAAAACCTACGTACGTCTCCGGTACGCTAAATCTCTCTAATTTCTACCTAGTAGATTGCCGTGGCCTGATGAAGACGGTCATTCGGCATTATTTCCGCAAACGCCTTTGTCTTGAAGTAGATTTAAATAGCCAACGAGTTCACTATCAGACATATTTATAAAGATATTGCTGAAAGACACAGTGCATGCTTTGCACAAACACGTTTCCCAGCGTCGCTGCCTTGTTTAAATGATACCGCAACCGTCTCTCTGTCTTACTGGTGTTGCAACTAACGCAAAGGCGATGATTCTTCGCGCTTGCACTTTTGGTCAATAGTTGTACCGTTATGGCGAGTGGCGGTGAGCACAACGCAAAGACTGCTTCTTATTGCCTGTCCTGCAGACACAGAACTTTGGGTCGCTTTTTGCCACAAGTTCTTACAGACACGACATCTGGTACATTTGTGTGGTATTATCCTACAACTAAGGTCCTATGGCATTTTTAAAACCAACAATTTTTTACTGAAACGTTTTATATGAGCCGCTCGTATGGAATTATGGAAACATGGGGTGCGTAAGATGTGGCAAATTATGCAGAAATACATACCTTCTCTGTAAGGAGTTTGGTTTGGTTTATCGGTGTTTAACGTCCCAAAGCGACTCAGGCTATGAGAGACGCCGTAGTGAAGGGCTCCGGAAACTTAGACCACCTGGTGTTCGTTAACGTGCACTGACATCGCGCAGTACGCGGGCCTCTAGAATTTCGCCTCCATCGAAATTCGACCCCCGCGGCCGGAATCGAACCCGCGTGTTTCGGGCCAGCAGCCGAGCGACATAACCACTCAGCCACCGCGGCGGCTTGTCTGTAAGGAGTCTATAAGCATTCCACGTAATTTCTGTACGATTTCCATACAATTAACATGGGGTCACGTGGAGTCCGTAAATTTGCACATCAAGAGCACGACAGAAAGTGGGATCACACACCGTGGCTGCTGGATGGCGATCCTGGATATCCCTGACCGCATGCCGGACCGCATCATGCTGGAGCGCATCATCGACAACTCCGCCATCTTGGTGCCTCTGAGGATTTCTTCAACCAGGCTGACACGGGACTAACAACGCTGCAGAGACGCAAAGAAAAGAAAAGAAGGCACGGTGTCGTCTTTAGGACAACTAAGTAGTTTTTGAGAGAGCTTGGAGTGATGACTGGCGCTGCCTGCTTGAGGCCCATTCGCCCCGATCATTATGATGGTTTCGCCACCTGTCATCCGTGACGCGAAATTCCATGTGGTTTTCGACGCCCACTATCTGGTGTTTACGAACAGTTGGGCGCGGTGAATGATAATCGCTATCAATCGAGACTCTTGCCTAACCTAAGTTCCAAACAAGGTCAAAGAACAACTGCTATGTGCTGAAGTGCTCAAACAGCTGCCAAAGACCCCCGTAAAGCACGTCTGCGGGCTTACTGAGCGTCCCTACCATTAGAAGCAGTGCGGTGACTGTCGTTGCCTTACGATGGGGAGCAGCGGTTCGTATCAAAACAATATGTGCCACTGCTCGCTGAAGAATGCTGTCCAGGCAAGATCTTTTCTTTTTAAGACCAAGGCTCTTCACAGAAGGCTTGCCTCAGCATCTTGGGACATTTCTGCAGGGATCTTTCAACGTGAGGTTTAAGAAGTGACGAAGACCTGAACACCTGCTTGCTACAGATTCCCTTTTCAGCCGTATAGGTACACGATGCGATATAGATGGCACACTCCTGCATCTGCCAATAAAAAAGTATACTTAAAGGGACTATGAAGGGGTATTCACCGGGTAAATTAAAGCAGATGACCGATAGGTACTCCTTCACTTGTCATCCCACCAGAAGATCTTTTGGGCTAGCTTCATGAACAACGAAATACTGGCGATGACGTTCTTCTTCCCGCCCCTTATCTCATACATTAAGCTGCCCCCACCACAAAAAACCTTGGCGATGGTTTACCTCTAATTAAACCTGGAGTGACGCGATAGCTACAGCTGGCCGAGTGGAACTTGGTCACGTGACCAACCACGTGATCAGACACGGCGCCGGCAGCTGCTCCGCACCACGTGACCAACCACGTGGCAGCCACAGGCTCCAAATGCTACCGTAATGTAGCTATCACTACAAAAAAAAATTAAAAAGTGAGAGGTTTTGAGACTGCGTCATGCCCGTGAGCTCGTTATGCATCGACACCCGGTTTGTTTACATCTGGTGGCTGCACCCTCTTATACCCTTACCCGCCCGTCGGCTCAAGGACATGTGTACATTTCACCACTGTCGATCCAGGTGCATCATGGACCCGGATCTCAAGGAACCACTTTTCCGACCACTGTGATGGGTTTCGAACCCAACCAGTGTGCCCTGTGCAGAAGCCCTCTGCTTAATGCCGGCCATAGTAGCAGTGATTCGACAGCGGGATCACGGGATCGCGGGAGCATGGGCCGACGCATGGACTGTGGCCATCCAGCAACGCCCGACGGCCCCAGGACGACTGTTCCCCAACCAGAAACATAGCCGTGACGTCATGCTTGCAGCGAATGGCAGTGCTGTGCTTTCTCTCTCGCTTACCATGGCGTCACCGGTGCTTGTGACGTTTACATCTTAGAGAACTACTTCCAAAAACCGCCGCTACGCGGAGACCAATTGACCTGGGAATTTAAAGCTCAAGGTCTTTAAAAATTGACACTAATTTGCAGGCTCTGTTCCATAGAATCATGCATAGTGTTACTGCTCAAGAGCTCTTCTTGTACACACTGAGCACATTTACCAGCCGTCTCGACAATTGTTCCATAGTTGTGTGAACGCAAACTGGACCCAGAGCTCCGCTTATTTTGAAGCACTAACCTGAATAAACGTGTTATGCATGCAAATTTATAGAGGTCTACAATGACAACTCCATATAACGAAGCGTTTCTTCACTGCGCTACTTATTGTACGCTTTTAGACATCGCGCAAAAGCAGGGCTCTTTCGGCGCTTGTGCGAACGTTAGGTTCTAGGACATGGGGGTGGGGGGGCGCCTCTTACAACAGCACAACTACTTCTTGAAGTCAATTCACTTGCAGTTTAATTCTTGTGGCTTTGAACTCCATACGCAGCACATAATTATCCAGTGGCGGAGAATTTTTTATCTTTCGAAAATTTGTCTGAGAAGCATGCAAAAATTGACTGCAAAAATGGCCAGTTGCTGCTTTAATTATGAAATTTCTACTTGCTCCTAATACGTCCGCATTTTCACCAACTAATACTTTCAGGATCAGTGTGGTATGTTTGTGAGTTATTTCTTTGTTATGAAGTAGTTATGTAAGCACATCAAGGCATTGAGTCCTATGTCTCATTTAGTTTTGGTTTCGTTTTAGTGGATTGTCTTGTGACTTGTCTGTGCTGATGTGTACTTAGTAATTGGATTAATAGTGTCACGTGACTGAAGTATATATATATATATATATATATATATATATATATATATATATATATATATATATATATATATATATATATATATATATATATATATATATATATATATATATATATATATATATATATATATATATATATATATATATATATATATATATATATAAGTAAAAGAGAACACACGCTAACTCTAGTCACACCACAGTTAACAGAAAAAAACTTTGTTGTCTATATGAATACAGGCTTTTGTGTTTTTATGTGCAGCTCATCGCGTGTGTCGTGTGTTTCTACGTATCACTGTTCAGATCCCAGCGCATTATGTTTCGTTCATATTCCTCGGCCGCTGCTCATTGCATGCAAGGAATGTTGCAATGTTCAGTTTGCGTCCACAATGTTAACTCTTTCCTTGCCGCACCCACTGAGCATCGCTAGCCCGCTAACACCGAATGCGTGACCGCTATAGCAAACATTTTCATTCCTTTACAGGTGCTGTCAACGTATAAATGGTCAGGACACAAGAGCACAAACCTGAAATTTAAAGCGCGCTGATGGAAAAGCCTAGGAAACCGCTCTGTCCCTTTTTTGTGCGACTGCAGCTATAGGAGGAATTGAATGGAGCCTGCAGGGGCGATGCACTGGCCACTGCAACAAGCTTAACTCACAGGTGGAACGATTAAATTAGCAGGTTTCAGTTCAAATCAGCACATTCGCCGCTCACAACCCGAGTGCCGCTTTTTCAAGGCAGCTACTGAGAAGCCTTGGAAAACTACAGAACTGGCTCTTACCACGGAGGTGGTTCTGAGGTTTGAGCTGGGACAGCTTTGGCGACGCCCTTGAAGATGAATCTGGCCGCCGGGCTTCGGACCTCGTCGTCTTCTTGGTGCGCTCCTATCTCGTCATCGAAGTCACGTGCCCACAATTCCCTTCTTCCTTGCATTTGTCGCAACATCTACATTTTCCCTTTAGTGCAGGAGTACTGAGATTTGATAACAGTCATATTTGAAGAGCACAACTGAGCAAAATCAAAAAAAGAAACACCAGCGCTTACTCACAACTAAGCGTTTATCGGGAAGAAAAAAAAACAATTTATGCACGAAAGAGCATCAACGCTACCGCACAATTTGTCCGTGAATGGGGTCGCATGAAAAATCAAAAAGAAAAAAATGGAGTGGACACTTAAGTCCCGCCTTTAAGGATATGGCGCGATAGCGTTAGTGAGTGAATGCCCCTCTATGGGGAATTGCGCAATGGTGCCCTGCGCCACCGGTGGGTCTTGTTCGTCCAAGTAGTTCTTCGCAAGCAACCGCTTGCGATCAATCATTAATTTAGCTGACACCTGCCAGTGTGTTTAGTTTTCTCACAGTCAACTGGGCAGTGGTTACTGGTAACCTGACAAGGTCACGTGACCTAGGTTGCCCTCCTATTTTGCTCCTCCCGGGGGTAGGTGCCAGGGGCAACCTGTTCATCGCCCACAACGCCGACGCCGGATTTTCTGCGTAACGGGCCCTCTAACGCTATCGCTTTAATATGGCGACAAAGAAAAATGACGCAACGCGAATATATGCACCCATTGCACGGGGGACGTTCGCACCTTTTCTTCTGCGGCTCTGGTATGGAACCAACCCCCCCCCCCCCCATTACAAAAATGGTTTGTAGAGAGTCTATAGACTCCTTATACACTCTGTTGCCTTGCTATAGATATTTATTTTTTTCTATTCATATTCTATAGACTGTCTATAGACGAAAGACTACTAAAAGTGTATGGGCATAAATCTATAGATTGTCTGTAGGCTGTCTATAGAATTTGTATTGCCTATAGACAGCTTTCTAGGGTTTGTCTATAGAGAATCTATAGAGTTTAACAACAGAAGTCTACGCACAGTGTATAGACTGCCTAAAGAAATTTTTCTAAGGGCCCTTCCAAAGCCTAGGCGGACGCTGAAGCCAATAGGCCAAACTGTCGCCTCCCGCGCTCTCTTCCTCTGCCGTCTCGGACTTTCCCTCTCCCATTTCTCCTCTAAAAGAGGAGAGGAGGAGTTCCTTTCTCCACTTTGACACCTGCCAACCTAGGTAGGTGTCAGGTGGCGCTGCGGTCGCCGACGGCGGTTGCTTGAAACTAAGGAACGAGATAAATATAACAAATGAGCTCAACCTTTACACAAACTTGGTAATCCGGTTACGTATCGTTAAGTAGTGTTCTCTCACCAAAGAGAACTGGTTTTGAACTACTGCGAAGGGCACGCAGAGCTCGCTGTGCTCATTCGCCGCACAAGCAAGCGACGCGAGGAATGACTCCCCAGCGCAGCGGCCGCTTTCCTCCCTGCCTTGAGTCTCGCTTTATTGAGTTTATCAAAGGGTATTCTCGCACGCAGGCAAGCCATAGAATCGACCGACACGACAAATGACTTAATGTCCAGCTGGCCTAAGTTACCGCTCTGTTGTGAGCCTCTACCTGCTTCATTGTCTTCTGATCCATAATATTACTCGAGGCTATCGTGATACTCCCGATAAAAGGCTGATGACCTGAGTGATGCGTTTAGCGCATGTCGAAAAAAAAGGATAGAACAGAACAATCCGGCCATCACAATGAATGAGATGATCTGGTTAATTCTCGACCCTGGAGCTTGATTAGCATTCGGTTTTGGACTCCACATGGTGACAGCAGGAGCTTAGTATCGACTGTTTTAAGTGATTGTGTTTTCAGCCATGCAGATCAGCCAGATGTAAGGTTTGTGCCTGCTTCGTGGTCCACATTCAGCATTTAAGTGTCGCTATACGGTGGACCAATTGCCGGCAGAATCCGGAAGGCTAACCCCACCAGCCTCAGCCTCTCCTTAGCATTTGTCACGAACCGAAGGCTAAGGCCTATGCACGCAAAAAACGGCAAGCGCGGAAGTGTGCTTCGTAGGGGCGGGGTCTTTGCCTCGCCGTGTCGAGCGTTAGGGTTGGGGCAGATCGCCCGCTCTGGTCGGCTCAGGTCGATCTGCGGTGAAACCGAGTGGCGAGATCCAGGAACTATTGGCTTACGTCAAAAGCGGACGGAAGGTAGCCAAGCTAAAGAGTTGGCATGAAAATGAACGGCAGCGCCTTCACCAAAAGATAGCGTAGTGGCAAGCCTTAGAACAAACGTAATATCTTTGCCAAAAGTAACCGGGCAAAGGTGGTTTCTTTCTTAGTCGCGTCGCGAAGCACTTATTGCAGCTCGTAAGCTTCGAATCTGTGTAAAGTAAGGCGAGCCCTTGTCCTCACGTTCTGACACATTTAGGTCTTTAAGGGTGCGGTAAAGGTTACATTATACGCTTGAGAAGCAAAAACCTGTTGCTCGGTTACTTTTGGCAAAGGAATACGTCATACGATGACGCATAGTTCGGTGGCCAGCGTGCCTAGCGCGAGGACTCCGTCCTAGTGGTCGTTCGTCTTTTGAGACATGACACGTACCTACAATCGTGGATTGGCCTAGATTTTGTTATGAATGCCATATAAATTAATTGACATTAATGGAATGTAAAAGCGGGAATTATGCGCAAAGCGCCACTGCCCGCTTTGTCGTCTTCTGGTATAAAATAATGTATTTACTGGCGCATCATAAGCACGCAAGCTATTTGAGCACGAAGGGATAGGAAGATGAAGCACAAAACCTAGCTCGAGGAAGATTCAGAAGAAGTTGTTTTCTCGATAGGCTGGCCGCACTGTCCGCTCTCGTGGTACATTTCTCCCGAAGCCTTTCTCTACTCAGACGTTAACGGCCACTCGACGCAAGGCCTTGAGGAGGAACCTCTGGTGCCATGACGAAGAGGGAGAGGAGTGGCTGGGAGGAAGATCCCGGCGCCAGCACAAGTCGCCTAGTCCTAACGCCGGAGCGTCCTCCCAAGCCGCGGGTCTACGACCGTAAGAGTGAACGGGAACAGTCTCGGTCGGACAGCGAGGCAGGAAGCGCCGACCACTCGCGACGCGAGAACGACGAGACCACTTCCCCGCGCCGCGCGGATCGATCGAACAACTGGAGGAAGACCTCAGAAGAAGGCGCGGATGAAGAACGGGGTGATCGACAGAGCCCGGCTAAGCCAGGATCGAAAAAGACCGACAAGACTCTTCTGAGCCCCAAAACGAAACGGCAGCTTGAAAAAGGAGGCGACCGCCAGAAGAGCATTAACTCATACCATGACGCGCGGGGTGCTGCTTCACCGGCTGCCGACGGAACACCAGACCTCGGAAAAGAAGACAAGAAAGCCTCTGTGTCAGGCAGCCCAGCGAAATCCGCCGGCAAAGTCACGGTCGGTGCCAAAAAAGAGCTGGCCCTCAAGAAGGGTCCTTCACTCGGCAAATCTAAACCTACTGGACTCGACTCGAGAAAGAAAAGCAGCCCTTCAGAATCGCCACCGAAGAAATCGAAGAGGTCGTCCCCTGCCACACCCGAGGTCGAGAGGGACGAAGACGAAGCGGGCCAGAACCAACAGCCGCAGCTCATTGGTGCATGGCTGAACATTCTGGTATGTGTCGAGCACTCATTCCTAGCTGCATTTAATAATGTCTACTTGTGGGACGAAATCGCCTGCCTCCATTGCTGCTTCTGCCGTCGGCTGTACCAGGCGTCAGCTTTACCGTAGGACGTGGGGAGAGTAGCAGCATAGTAGTTCAGGCGTTTTATGCACACAACCGGACGCTTACTCGGTGCGGAAGAAAATATCAAGCCCATTAAAAGTACTGGATATTGATCTGCCGCGTCTTCTGCAACTTTCTCAATTATTACAGTACTCCTACAATTGGACACACTGCTACGTATCACTATAGCTTATTGATTTTTTTACATATTTATCATCACTGACAACCATCACTTTGTTGCTCCACAAACTATTAGGCTGACTAAGAAACTTTTTTCTGAGTTCACATTCCCATAGATTAAGGCCAGATATCCAAAAACTTTGCGCATCCTCGCAGACTGCCATCTTGGAGATTGATTTAATCCTATCGTAAATTTCGCGAGCCTGGTTTTCGTGTGTACTTCTGACAGAGTGGAAAGATCCCGAATGCACCGCAGCTGCAATCCTCTCGAAGTCCAGGATGAAACACTTCTCCCATAATACATTTGCAGCGCGGTGCACCCAGCGCTCCCCCTGAAGAGCACCCAGGCGGAGAAGGTGGAGATGCGGGCAACGATACTGGCTCCAAGGTGAGTGGCCAGAAAACTACGTCCTCCAGTAGCCCTGCCAAGAGCGACCTCACGGCGAGAGAGAGAGAGAGAGATACAATTTTAATGAAACACCTGTCAATGAACACCAGGAGAGAAGTCCATCTCCCCCGTCGCCCCTAGTCGTCGGCCGGAATCCCTTGGGACACAGCAGCAGCAAGGGCTTGACTGATGATGTCCTGCTGGACGTTAGGGTCTGGGCTGCAGAGCAAAGCCTCCCAGAATTCTAGAGTGCGCCAGCTATCGTACATAGTCGGGCATATCCACACTATGTGGACCAAAGCTGCTTCCTTGTCGCAAAATTTGCCCTGCGATCTGAAGACTTCAGGGTGCCACATGCTGTAGAGTGGGAAAGAAAAAAAATTGGCGGTGGTTTAGCTCTGGTTAAACCTGGAGTGACGCGATAGCTACAGGTGGCCGAGTGGAACTTGCTTAGTTAACTGCAAAGTCAGTCTTTCGCCGCCTCGTTTCGCTGGGCGTGCCTTCTTCATCTTCGTCCCACTTGACACGGCGCATGCGCACACCTGTGGCAGCTCGGTTTCGCCGGTGCGCCGCGCCGCCGGCAGCTGCTCCGCACCACGTGACCAACCACGTGGCAGCATGGCGGCGCAGCCATGGGGTGACGGCGCCGCCACGATGAAGGTTCGAAATGCTACCGTAATGTAGCTATCGCTACAAAAACTTTGGGCAGCCCGTCTACCACGCGAGATCAGGTATCACTGTTGAATACAATAGGGCTTTTTGGCGGGCTAGTTGTCAGCACCCCGTCGATCCCACTGCGCAAGGAGGAACTTGCTTACCTGGATGACCACCTTCGTCCATGTTGACTCTTCGGTCTTTCATTCCCTTCCGTCACCCTTACTGTACAACAAGATGTACCATTGTTTCTTGTTTCTCTCTCTCTTTTTAGCTGTGAATGTCAGTTCCCTATTCACTCACAATTTCGAACTTCGTTTTCATACGCCATCTGACACGTTAAAGTTGCCCTTCATGCTCTTTATCAGCTGATAGTAGCCCGACTGGCAGTTTTGTTTCTTTTTTTTTGTGACCTTAAACCATTATTGTCCGACAATAAACCTCAGTTGTTAGTTAACCACCTGTGCTATCGTGTCATGCCGTTGTCTTTTGCGCTGCTTCCTACACTTGAACACCTATCGACTTGGATCGACTTATTTAGCTTTTCATGAATCTATACACATGCACCGCCGAGCTCCAACCCTCCTCCGTTTCCACTCACCCCTTAAAGTCAAAAGTGACACAGGCGCGCCCTTCTACGTTGAAATCAACTGACAGGTCTGCGACTCGCAGGCAGAGAGAAAGCGGCAGGCGGCTCAAGAGGCGCGTGGCCAGCAGCATAGCGGCTCCCTGTCCTCCTGCGAGCATCCCTACGACACACCGCTCAGCGTGCATACGAGGGACCTGGAGAGCGAGACGGTAAGGGTTAATTACCGTCCTTAATCGGCATGTCTATCAGGAACTCTCAAAGGCCTTTTTGAGTGGGATGGTACTCGATGGCACTTTCGCCCTTCGAACCTTTTCAAATCTTCTTGCAAACCATCTCTGCGCTACGGACATCCGGGAACTTGAGGAGTTGGTGCGCAATGTAGTTCCTGAACGCCCTTTTGAAAGTCAACTCCTGCTGAGACAACGAGTGAGGAAGCTTGGAAAATACACGGTGAATAAATACAGCGTTGTTACCATCCTGTTCTGTGGAACCGTCGTGGTATCATATGTCGGTCATTAGACATATAGGGCTGTTCCCTGGCTGTCAGCGATGTTAAAGCACAAACGGTCGGCAGTCCTCCCGGACAAAATGTACCTGCAATGGTGATGCCACCTGGCCCTCCTCTCCTCATACTCATCGTAGAACCACTCCTTGCAATTCCTTCGCATGCAGTGATCGCCGAAGCCGTGATACCTGTAGGGATGAAGCTAGGCAGTTTTGAGGTTTGGAGCAACTTGGTTGGATTTTGCGACGAATATCAAGCACTCAGACAGACCGCTAGTGTTGGATTTATTTCCTCAGTGCCTGTGCCATAGTCGCATGGCAGACTCTCGAATGAGTGTGACATCTATCGAAGAGCTGCTTTCAAATCCGTTGACTAGACAGTCACGTGATCCGTGTCATTGGCGCGGTCTTCGTGGTCATGCCGGAGAGAGAGTTTTACGGCGGTACCTGCGGCCGTAGAAGAAACGTGCGCTGACGTCGCACAGTACGCGGTCCTCTATAATTTCGATGGAGGCGACATTCTAGAGACCCGTGTACTGTGCGATGTCAGTGCACGTTAAAGAACCCCAGGTGGCCTAAATTTCCGGAGACCTTCACACGGCGTCCCTCATAGCCGGAGTCGCTTTGGGACATTAAACCTCCATAAACCATAAACCATCATAGCAGACATTAGGAAAGTGGCAGTCTTAGAGCACAAAACCACTTTGTCGTCTTTAATCGGTTTGGAATGGCTTGACTCAAAGACCAGACAAGACTTTGCTAGGCGATGCAACCAGCAAAGATGGTCAGACGTAGCCAATAGTGCCACGTCAACAAAACGCTGCTTATTGCCTGCAGGGACGCCTATCGTGAGTTTTAAACCACGGGAGCACTCCCTCGAAATTTTGGATAGCCGCAAACTTATATAAGCGGTTAGAACCTACCACCAATATCAGATAATCGTCAGTGCATGTGAACGGCTTTAGAAACAATCCTCCTGATCACCATGCCACCTTCCCATCGATATCACTAAAGATATTGCTGAGCACGCGTGCAACCCTCGGCCGAATGTACACACTCCCGTTTCTGTACTAAGAAAGGACCGTTACACCCGTTACCATCTGCTTCAAGAAAAAGACAAGGCTGGGCAAAATGTTTAAATGGAAACCAAACATCTGCTTATTAAGGCAGTCGGATCATTAACATCTTTGGTGCACACTCTCTTGACTATTACCATGATGTTTTTCATGTGGCAACCACGTAAACTTATCTTCAGCATCAATCAACAAAACTGCACCTTCCAGAATTTTCATTCATCATCACATCAAAAAAAAAAATTCATTTGAGAACAAAAAGTTTTCTGTCACTTTGAGGGTAAAGTAGTGGTTCCAAATACCCAGCAACAACCATTTGCCTTCATGAGCATATGTGGTGTGTCTGTTGTACCGTTTTCAGAAATTTCCCTTGTTACCCAAAATCCAGGATCTTCGGGTGTAACTTCGTTCCTTTGCACATAAAGCTGGAGTGTGTATTAGGTCGAGGGTTCCATCTTTGCTCACTAATATCTCCTTGAGTGGTATCGATAGGAAGGTTGCACGATGCCGTGGAGGACTATTTATTGCTGAGGGCTTTCAGGAACGTGCACAATTATCTGATCTTGGCGGAGTGTTGTAACCCTACGAATAATATCGCGGCGGTCCTCAAGGTTTTAAGTAGTGCGCTCATGGTTTAAAATTCCCAACAGAGATTCATATTGACAATGAACTGCGTTTCCTTGCCATGTCTCGGGGGCAATGTCGCACTACCTTTGCTGGCTGTTTCACCATCGCACTGTTAAGCTGCTTCAAGGCTACGAGTCAAGCCATCCCAAATTGATTAAAAACGGCATGGTGGTTTCGTGAATTAAGACTGACTTCTAGTGCCTGCCACCGCCTCACTGCAGAATATTAAGCGTATAGGAGGTTACAAATGTAAAAAAAAACAAAAGACTGGTTTCTCTGAACACATCGCTTTCAGCGCAGGTGGCTAAGTCCTCTGGTAGGCTGTCAGAGGCCAACAGACGGGGTCAGGAAGGTAGTCAGTACCGTAGGCAGGCTTTCATGCACTCTGTCCACAGGCTTTCCCGTGGTTTGAGAGCTTGGCTGAGAAATTCGACGTTACGGTTGTTTTTTGGGCTCCATTAAAGCTCGCTGCATTTTGCTCCGAGCTCGTCAGAACTTTAGCGGTCGGTGGCCACATAAACGGGAGGGCAGCACAACAAACCACGTCTCGTCTCTCATCGTAAATAGAAAGTGCGTTGTTTACAGAGTGCCTTTATCATGCGGTAATTTATACAACGGGCAACTTGGCTGTTTTGTGAACGTGCGGCATTTTGAGCGTGCAAATTTACACGACGGTGCCTCTCTTCACAGCATTTAGAGCACTGCCGAAAATGTGCATGACACATTTCCTGAGCACTACTATTCTGTTTCTTCATCAGGAACAGGTAACCCCTGAGAAAGTGGAAGCCTTTTTATTAAAAAAAAATATGCTAACTGATACGTCAGCCTTCAGCGACCCTGTCAGATAAAGAATTCCGTAACCTTCGTAATTCCGTGATTTTTATGCCAGGCGTTTAAATTTGTCGCCACGCGATCGCTATATCCATTGTCAACGTTGGCTTCTCTGCATGTATTCCTCCGAATTTTTTATAGCTTGAGCTCGGCGCATGATAGCCTTAGTTGCTTATGCGCCATTAAACCCAACACAACACTCCTCCACATTTTCATCAAATAATGAGCTGTTTGTCAGCGCGCGTGGTGGCTTCCTTTGAGTGTCCCGCGTAGTTTGCTCTCTTTCTTCATAAAAAGCATATGAAATCGCAATACGAAAAGATAATAAATGTGTGCAGCGCTTCTGCAAGAATTACACCAGCTCAATAATGTGAAACGTTTAGAAAGCGAGCGTTAAGTGAAAAAGAGGAGCAGGAATGAAGCCAGAGCTTGCACCAGACGGGGTTCGTGCGAGGCTACTCATATAAGCAGAACGATCAGATTGTCAAGCGGCAATAACGAATGTCAATCAAAGAACGCAAGCGCTTGCGCTGCATGCTGCTCAGTGCGATCAATAGAATGTGAAAAGTGCGATTCAAGAAATCTTCTAGGCCTGTTTTGCGTAGAATCAATTCTTGTGCGGCTTATCGACGTCTCACCCTACAACTCTCAATTCAAACCGGCAATAATATAAGTTATATATTCTCCTACCTAGGTGTTTTCTATATTTGTATCCCGCCATTTTATTACTTGGCGCTTCTCGTAAATTTTCCGCTAGGTATCATAATTCAAAAAGCAGCAAAGATTATGTACTACAAGCCAATATCAATCTAACGGTTTGCGATAACAACAGACATCCTATCTTTTGTGCCAAATTTTTTCGAGCGTTGCATGGCTGGTCTCACCAAAGAGAGTCGCTCCACCGCAAGGAGTGACTCACTTTCGGCAAACGCAGTACTGGGGCTTCGAGACGATACTACGTAATTAAGCCTAAAGTTAACCTGTTCTCATCCCAAAAGCCCTGCAAGAAATCCTTTATCGCTGGTAAAAAACTTAAATTATTTTTTAACCGGGTTAATTATGCCGCGAAATATAGTTTTATGCGCCAATAAGCAGTAGGAGCGCTAAATGCTTAGTCCAAAATAATCTTTTTTTTTCTCCCAGACAAACATCCTAATGACATCTTTTGTCATATTAACACTGCTTGTGTTGCAGCTTGTGCAGGAAGACGGCGGCTCTGACGTGGAAGAGGCCGAGGGCTGGTGGTGGTGGTGCACCTGCTCCAACGTGTGGCTGGGCGGCATCGTGTTCTCCATCGTGGTGGTGCTGCCCCTCGTATTCATTCTGATGGGCTACAAGGGACGCATCTCCCCACACGCGGGGCCCGACAGCAACGCGTCGGAGGAGAGCAACCCGTGGGACGCTGTGACGCCTCGCAAGCCACGAGAGCCGACGATCGCTCCGGTACGAAGGGACGAGTGCTTTCCTTTGCAAGCGTTTGCTTCAGGCGGGAATGAATCCACGCTGGGGCTGTATTTCGAACAGTTTAATTCCGCTTTGATTTCGTCTCTTGCTGACGTGAGTCATGAAGTAAATAGCAGGATGCGGCGTAAAGAACGTCCGATTATAGGCACTGCCGGACTGCAGAGCTGTGTCCGTGAGAGCATTCCGCTGGCATCTATGGAGGCTAGTGCCGTGCGCCAAGCATCGAGCAAAAACCCGGTCTCTCGGACATGTCGCGGCTTGCAGCATTACTCATCCGATTCGCCCCGGCGGATTCGACGTACCCCCCCCCCCCCCCCCCCCCCCCCCTCCCTTTGCAAGCACCGGCTCGAGACTGAACCGACCGACGCTTCGCCGGCATCCCCTTTCCGGCAGCAAACTGAACGGCTGAGCCCTCTCGTCCATTCGTCCAATTCAAACGGCGACCACCGGCGTTTCCTGATTGGTCGATTTGTAGTGCTGGCTGCTGCAACGGTTCCCGAGGCTATAAAAACCTAGTCGTGCTGAGCCGGAACCGCAGACGATGAGAACAAGTGAGAGCGTAGCACCATAGCAGCATTTAATTTCATAGCAGCATTTAATAACGTTCACCCTTCAATTTCATTTACGGAGTCATACTCGATGTCAACCATAAATTTTTATTGGACGTAGCAGTGGATTTGTATAGCACCATACTCACAACTAAGCTTTATAGAAACCGACCGACAGCCATCAATACCTTCATTTCCAATGTAGCCGTGCGAGGCACTGCAAGACTAGTATCCCATACAGCCAAACACTTCGCTTTAAAAATATTTTCTCAGACGATTCCGACTTTGCTGACAACTGCAGAAATCTGCGAAATGCTGTTACAAGACAAATGTACCCACCACAAATTTTTGACGACGAAATAAAACGCGCAGATGCAATGGAACGCAAGGAAATCCTTCGTTCAGATAAACACGCGGAACGACCATCAAACACCACTTTAGTGCTAACCCATTGTGCGTCAATGCCCAGTGTTAACGGCATCCTCAGGAAACATCGTAATATTCTTATGCAGAGCAGCCGCCCGACGCGAATCTTTCCACAGCCACCCAGCGTAGCATACCGTAGGTCACGGAACCTGCGCGACATGCTAACCTCATCAAACACAACTAACCCCTCTCCAACTGTCTGCCGCCCTTGCAAAAAACCGCGTTGTAAGGTATGCACTCATGTGACCACTACCGCATTGGCAAGAAGTACTGGGTCAGACATTTACTGTAAAATAAAAGGAAATTTCACTTGCAACAGCAGCTATGTTTTCTATCTGCTCGAATGCGGTGTGTGTAAGCTACAGTACATCGGACAGACTGAACTACCCTTCAGGTTGGCATTCAATAACCACCGATCACATGCCAATACCCTTCCTAATCTTCCGCTCTCAAGACATGTCGCGACTTCCGGAAACTCGTTTGAAAACATCACAACCACAATACCTGAATCTGGCTTCAAATCTCAATAACAGAGAGGTTCGAGAATCCTTCCTAATTTGCAAATTCAAAGCGCTAAACTCTGGTTTGAATGAAAACCCAGGGGAAATATCTTTTCTCTCAAAGTGGCGAAAATTCTGTTCACGGAAGTTTACGTGATCGTCCTCATGGCTTCTGATGCTCAGGCATTTAACGCAGAGCATTTTTACGACGACCGGTGCGATCCAAAATCACACGATTATATTGTATAGTGACGCAGCGAACGCAGCACGTGTTGATGATTGCCGTTTTTTTGTGCCCGATTTCTTGCGCTATCCATGCAGTACTGTTTAGCATGGTTGAACAAGCTCGTCTTTCTCCTTTGCTCCTTTATTCCCATCTCGAAGGTGCATGGCTCGAGCACAACACGTGTCAATTCGTAGAATACTTGTGTCCTGTATCACCTATGCCCGTGTACCTTTTTATGTTTAATGTCATTTTTTATCAGATGACGAAATGACTGGCCACGTGTTTATGTGCATGCCTTTAACGCCGCATTGCGTCTTGATTATTCCCTTCTGCGTGCCCCAGCGCTAATTTTGTATGGTATTTTAACTTGCGGCGAGCAAGCGTAAACTTCGAAAGTCTGTAAGCCTCGTCACTTACTACGTCACGCGCTTTTATTACGTTTTCATTAGATATGATTAGCTGGACATATGTCTTAGTACAGGTATTTAAGGAGCATGCACGGATGCTTTGATATATATATATATATATATATATATATATATATATATATATATATATATATAATGCACCGGCGGCATAGTTGTATTTTCTTCTGCTTTATAATTATTCCTATTTCACTGACATGAATCAAATTATTATTGTCCCATTGCTCAGCGCCACAAATTTTAAAAAATGAAAAATTCCTCTATGCATCTTGGTTTCGGTGGCTGTTGGCTACCTTCGTATGTTTGTCAAACGAGCCTCTCATTTCACTTCCCTTGTCTCCTTTATATATATATATATATATATATATATATATATATATATATATATATATATATATATATATATATATATATATATATATATATATATATATATATATATATATATATATATACCTGAAGGAAGCCAACAGTCACCGAAACCAAGGTGCATTGGGGAATGTTTTTTTTATAATTAATAGTGCGGATTAGTGGGAGAAAAATACTTCAATTAAGTTTTGATTTTTAAAGAAAACTACTTATAAAGCAGCAGAAAAAAACAACCATGCCGCCGGTGCGATCCGAACCAACGACCTCCGAATATCGCGTCCGGTGCTTTTACGAACTGAGCTACGGCGACGGCTGTCCAATCTGCTGCTCTCGTGGGTATTCATGTTTACTGCGTGTAAGCGAACCTTGAGAGTGTTCACCAGCGCCACCCTCGCCCATAGCGGCGGACGTAGCACGTCCTGTATTACCGCGAGTGTGACAGGGAACGTCATCTAACGGCGAGGGCGGACACTGTGCTAGAGCCCTCTTATGCTACCTATGGCATCAAGACTGCGAGAACCGAGACCTCCGTTAAGCTATTAGCAGACACGTTAAGGGAAATGAGGGGCTCGTTTGACAAATACATGAAGGAAGCCAACTGTCACCGAAACCAAGGTGCATTGCGAAAGTTTTTTTTTATAATTAATAGTGCGGATTAGTGGGAGAAAAATACTTCAATTAAGCTTTGATTTTTGAAGAAAACTACTTATAAAGCAGCAGAATAAACAACCATGCCGCCGGTGGGATCCGAACCCACGACCTCGGAATATCGCGTCCGGTGCTCTTATATATATATATATATATATATATATATATATATATATATATATATATATATATAGAACTAAACCTCAAACAGAGCCAGAATTTTAATAGAATTAAGTGGCAAATATTCCAGACTTGAGATGATGGCATCTCCAAGCGTTTCGTGCCCTTATGTACTACCTGCAGTTTTCCCCCGTGTGTGATGTATTAGTTTCAAGACGGCAGGAATAGAATTATTTGAGGTCAGGTTGCACTACGACACCATTCCTATGCGTCACCAGAAACGTGCAAAAGTCCATCCCGCTTGCGAAGGGAGGAATATAACTGTTCAATGGAGCTCGGCTTAGTTTGTTAGCCCATGCAAAAACGTCAAAGTTTAAGGGCTTCATTGAATAAAATATTCCGGGCAACCAAACTCGGGTCGGCATCAAAGCGATCGCCAGTGACATGATTCGTTTATCTCGATTGCGATACGCAAAGACCACGGTTTTATTAGACAGCGTTGCTTACCGAGCCACCACAACGCGGTCTTTGTTTTCGCATTCTTTGTCACATGTACGGTAATCCATAGCACCCTAAACTACTGGACTAAAATAGTTGGCACATCTGGGACGTTGCGTCTGTATATTGATGGCACATCAATGTTCGCGCTACAGGAAGCCGCTTACGACCCGTCGGAGCTGGATCCTCCTCCACAGGATTGCGACACTTACCCTGATACCTTGAACGAAGCAACCTTGCCGAAGCCGCCCGTGCGCCAATGGAAAGCGTCCACAACGCTTAAACCGGTCAACAGGAGAGTCTTCTGCGTTGTAAATGTCAAGTGAGTGGACAAGCGTGGCTAATTGGCCTCTCATCACGTTGATTGTGCGCAATCCTTGTGGCTGATGATTAAGTCTGGTGTGCACAATTGCGACCAACTAAGAACGAAAGTCGCGTTGAACTTAAAGTGCCGCGGCGCACTTTCGACGATAGCAAAGGAGGTTGAAACTTCGAAGGAGAAAACGGATTACGGCAAAGGACACAGAACACACCAGCGACTGTAGGCTGAAAAGGTGGCAGTGTGTGCATGCGTAGTGTGGTAGCTATGCGCGTGACGAGAGCTTGTTTCATGTCCACTGACATTGCACAGCACACGTGCTATATTGCCCAAGCACCACAGGTGATTTAATTTCTTTTATTTATTACAACCTCCAAGACCACATTAAAGGGGTATTACGTAAGGGAGTGGAGTTCAGGACACATTGTTGATTCGATGGATGATTTGAATTACGACGGTCCGGAGTGAAGCACGACGGCGTTGGGCAAGTCATTCCAGTCCTTTGCAGTCCGGACAAAAAATGGTGAGAGATGAGCACCTGTCCAGGCGGGGGGATGGCACTCAGTGACCGTAAGCTGAGAACACATGGATGGATGGATGGATGGATGGATGGATGGATGGATGGATGGATGGATGGATGGATGGATGGATGGATGGATGGATGGATGGATGGATGGATTGATGGATTGATGGATGGATGGAAGGATGGATGGATGGATGGATTGATGGATTGATGGATGGATGGATGGATGGATGGATGGATGGATGGATGGATGGATGGACGGACGGACGGACGGACGGACGGACGGACGGACGGATGGATGGATGGATGGATGGACGGACGGACGGACGGACGGACGGATGGACGGACGGACGGACGGATGGATGGATGGATGGATGGATGGATGGATGGATGGATGGACGGACGGACGGACGGACGGACGGACGGACGGACGGATGGATGGATGGATGGATGGATGGATGGATGGATGGATGGATGGATGGATGGATGGATGGATGGACGGACGGATGGATGGATGGATACGGCTGAACCCTTTCAATCGGGCGGTGGCTCAAGCCACCTAGCCATGCCATGAAATTTTACTCTTCTCTTGATTTTAGCCACCAATCAGATAGCCTTCTCTTGGTTATTTCTACCCGCTTAAAATCTACTTTCCCCTCACTCCTTAAACCCCAATGCCTTGGATAAATCATCCCCGCTGCTTTCCACTGTAGGGTGAAGCCCTTTACAGAAAAGTATCAAGTGTTCAGCCGTTTCCTCCTCCTCTCCGCACGCAATGCCCAACGTGTCTATCTCGTGGTACCTGACTCTATACGTCTTAGTCCGCAAAACTCCCGTCCTGGCCTCAAACCACAAAGAGCTTCCCCTACAATTATCATAGATATTTTCTTTGACAATTTCTTGCTTAAAGATCCTGTATGTTCCCAGTGCTGATTTCGTCAGCATCCCTGTTTTCCGCAGAGTTCTCTCTGTTTCTTTAACCTCAAAGGCAAATCAAAAGCGCCGTACGGTGTGAGTGGAAGCTTAGCGAGGCAGCTGTCAGAGTACAGTATCTTTATCACACCTGTGTAGAAGAAACAGCACTCACGTTCCTGTTATTTTCATTTTTATGTTGATTCCACCTGGAGAATTTCACTGAGGCATACTGCTTGAAGCTGCGTGTAATACCGTCTTGAGTATGCCTCCTGTTTATGGGACCCATTCACTGCAAAAAAAAAACGTCGCAAAGCTTTAAAGAGTTCAAAAATCCGCAGATTGATTTATTCGCAATGGGTATAAAAGAACAGACAGCGTAACGTCAGTCATTAACTTTCTTGGCTTAGAATCGCTGCAGACGAGACGCGCAAGGCCCCGGCTGAGATGTTCGCATTTAATATATAATAATCTTGTCAAAATAAATTATTATGAGCCCATTACTCCTGTTTCCCGCGCAGGTACACGTTACAATATGAAAAAGTGAATAAAGAATATCGAGCACACCGTAACGCATTTAAATTCTCATTTTTTAGCCAAAAAGATTAGCGATTATAATAAATTGCCAGGTTGTGTTGTGAACAGCCCGAATATGGAAATGTTCATTGACAGCCTGAGTACCTGGCGTGTGTGATCTTTCTACTGTTCATGCATGATGTGTTTGCTCATTCTGCTATTTTCCCGTCATTTTGTCCTCACCCCTGCTTGGAGTCAGGTGGCTGCGCTGTATCTACTGAAAAGTATATATAGGTTTGTATGGGTCAGCAAAAATGATTATCGCACATTTGGTTTGGCTTTATAGGATGGACGTCCCAAAGCGGCTCAGTCTATGAGGGACGCTGTAGTAGAGGGCTCCGGATAATTTGGACCACCTGGGATTTTTAACGAGCACTAACAAGGAACAGTACAAGGACCATTCACATTTTTCCTCCATCGAAGTGCTACCGTAGCGGGCGGGTTCGAACCCACGACTTGCGTGCACTGTGGGATGTAAGTGCACAGTAATTAACCACGGCTAATCGAAGTTATACGGAGGAGTTATACGGATAAAAACTGCCGATCCAAAAGACGCGGGTTCGATCCCGGCCGCGGCGGTCGAGTTTCGGTGAAGTTGAATTTATAGAGGCCCGTGTAGTGTGCGATGTCAGTGCACGTTAAAGAACCCCAGGTGGTCGAAATTTCCGGAGCCCTTCACTACGGCGTCTCTCATTGCCTGAGTCGCTTTGGGACGTTAAACACCCATAAACCACAAACCACTTCCTAGGGCCTTTGCGGGAAAAGCCGTGTATTGTGCCGTGTAGTTGTGTGTCGTGTGCTTTCGAGCAACAGGACGTGATTGATTACGCGATAGCGTATACAGCTCGTCCGATCGAAAGCCCGTTGGCGTATAGTAATAGCCGGCACCGCGTGTCGGAAATAATCGGGGGCGGCGTAAACAAGAATCGTATCATGGTAATTTGTTGTCCCATTGATTGATTGCCGTATTGTAGGCCACGATGAGTTAATGAAATCATTTTAATAATGAAATGATTAAAAATAAAAAAATGGAAAAAAAGGGTTCAAAAGTGTCAAAATGCTCAGAATGAAAAGCCAGAGTGCTTGGTGATGCTAAGAAAAGTTATAGAGTGTGTAATTGATCAATTGATTTATTGAAACAATTGAAAAATGAAAATGCATTCAAAGATGCCAAATTGCTCAGAATGGAGAGCAGATGACGAGTCAAAGAACCTAAAGAGTGGCTTCAGCATCAGATGACGCACCAGAGGGCGCACGCTATCGTGTCGACTCATAAGCGCAGCGTGTATAGGAGTCCTCCAAATTTTTAAATGCATATGCGGTGCCCGTCTGACAGGCGCTTAACGCTTACGACCAATGTGACTGATTTGTCAACTTACCCGGCAATCAGAGCAGGTAACTTGGAAACCCTGAATAAACTGCCAAACATAACACGGCTATTTGAATAAGAATTTGGTCCTCCTGTAATCTGATTCAAACACGCAACGTTTACCACAGGAACATCGAACTCCTTCTTGAGGTACTGGTTCTGCTTGGACATAGGTATTGTTATTAGTTTTATTAATTATTTTTTGTTTCGCAAAAGCTTCCCGCGAGGTAGTGGTTCTGCTTGGACATAGGTAGTGTTATTAGTTTTATTCATTATTTTTTGTTTGGCAAAAGCTTCCCGCGAGGTAGTGGTTCTGCTTGGACATAGGTAGTATTATTAGTTTTGTTCATTATTTTTTATTTGGCACAAGCCTCCCGCGAGGTAGTGGTTCTGCTTGGACATATGTATTGTTATTAGTTTTATTCATTATTTTTTGTTTGCCAAAAGCTTCCCGCGAGTTTGTGGTTCTGCTTGGACATAGGTATTGTTGTTGGTTTTGTTCATTATTATTTATGTTGCAAAAGCTTCCCGCGAGGTAGTGGTTCTGCTTGGACATAGGTAGTATTATTAGTTTTGTTCATTATTTTTTATTTGGCACAAGCTTCCCGCGAGGTAGTGGTTCTGCTTGGACATATGTATTGTTATTAGTTTTATTCATTATTTTTTGTTTGCCAAAAGCTTTCGCGAGTTTGTGGTTCTGCTTGGACATAGGTATTGTTGTTGGTTTTGTTCATTATTATTTATGTTGCAAAAGCTTCCCGAGAGGTAGTGGTTCTGCTTGGACATAGGTAGTATTATTAGTTTTGTTCATTATTTTTTATTTGGCACAAGCTTCCCGCGAGGTAATGGTTCTGCTTGGACATATGTATTGTTATTAGTTTTATTCATTATTTTTTGTTTGGGAAAAGCTTCCCGTGAGGTTGTGGTTCTGCTTGGACATAGGTAGTGTTATTATTTTTATTCATTATTTTTTGTTTCGCCAAAGCTTCCCGCTAGGTAGTGGTTCTGCTTGGACATAGGCATTGTTATTAGTTTTATTCATTATTTTTTGTTTGGTAAAAGCTTCCCGTGAGGTAGTGGTTCTGCTTGGACATAGGTAGTGTTATTGGTTTTCTTCATTATTTTTTTTTGGCAAAAGCTTCCCGCGAGGTAGTGGTTCTGCTTGGACATAGGTAGTGTTATTAGTTTTATTCATTATTTTTTGTTTGGCAAAAGCTTCCCGCGTGGTAGTGGTTCTGCTTGGACATAGGTATTGTTATTAGTTTTATTCATTATTTTTTGTTTGGGAAAAGCTTCCCGTGAGGCTGTGGTTCTGCTTGGACATAGGTAGTGTTATTGGTTTTGTTCATTATTATTTATGTTGCAAAAGCTTCCCGCGAGGTAGTGGTTCTGCTTGGACATATGTATTGTTATTAGTTTTATTCATTATTTTTTGTTTGGGAAAAGCTTCCCGTGAGGTTGTGGTTCTGCTTGGACATAGGTAGTGTTATTAGTTTTATTCATTATTTTTTGTTTGGCCAAAGCTTCCCGCTAGGTAGTGGTTCTGCTTGACATAGGTATTGTTATTAGCATTATTCATTGTTTTTGGTTTAGCAAAAGCTTCCCGCGAGGTAGTGGTTCTGGTTGGACATAAGTAATGTTATTAGTTTTATTTATTATTTTTTGTTTGGCCAAAGCTTCCCGCTAGGTAGTGGTTCTGCTTGACATAGGTATTGTTATTAGCATTATTCATTGTTTTTTGTTTGGCAAAAGCTTCCCGCGAGGTAGTGGTTCTGCTTGGACATAGGTATTGTTATTGGTTTTGTTCATTATTTTTTATGTTGCAAAAGCTTCCCGAGAGGTAGTGGTTCTGGTTGACATAGGTATTTTTATTAGTTTTATTCATTATTTTTTGTTTGGCAAAAGCTTCCCGCGAGGTTGTGGTTCTGCTTGGACATAGGTATTGTTATTGGTTTTGTTCATTATTTTTTATGTTGCAAAAGCTTCCCGAGAGGTAGTGGTTCTGGTTGACATAGGTATTTTTATTAGTTTTATTCATTATTTTTTGTTTGCCAATAGCTTCCTGATGTTTCATTTCTGTGTGCGTGAATTAAATTTGCTCTTCTGGCGGTTTATGCAAAATAAAAGGGAAGGAAGACATTGCTTCCAGCCACGGGAACTGCTGTCGCTATCTTAGACACCTGAGCTGCGGCTGGGCGAAGGTGAAATGACACGGGTGAAGATTTGAATGCGAAAAGGGGGTAGGAGAAGTAGGAAGTATATGGGTGAGCGAAATACATCAACCTACTACGCAGAATCGCACACACATGCACACTAAACATAAAGTAAATGTTCTCGCGCACTGGTGTCCAGGCCCAGTTCCCTACACGACGCGACCAGTCAATGTGAATATAGCCGCACGTGCGCTATATTTACAAGTCGTGCGCGTGTTGCCTTGTTTCACCTTGTATCATGCGCACGGCACACTATACTACACTATAGCTACAAGGGTGTTTTGCCCGGCTGCCTTTCGTCCACGGGGAGCTCACGTGGAGCATCCTGTCACTGCGCGGACAATTAGAGCTTATACTTCACATGACTGCTGCATTGCAAGGGTGCCTATGTGCCCTTAATACCAGACTCGAAGCGTGATCTCGAGAACAATTTTGCTCTTTGCCAGGCACGCAGAAAAATTAGATGCAATTAATGTCATGGTGCCGGGAATGACGACAGTGATGACTGCCACCACGAAGTAGAAGAGAAGACTACGGAGAACAACCCTTAGAAAAGTTTTTTTAGACAGTTTATAGACTGTCCATGGACAAGACTTCTGTCTATGAAGTGTATAAACTGTAATAAGGGAGTAATTACTCATTTACATCCACCCAAGCGCTGCCATACGGCTTTTACAAATCTACTCCACCTTGGGGGATTCCCCTAAACGTTTGACCAAGTGTATAGACTGTCTGTAGACAAACCGTACAGAACAGTATATGGGCAGTACAAATCGTGTAGACCGTCTATAGACAATCTATAGATTTATGGCCGTACACTTTTAGTGGACTTTTGTCTATAGCCAGTTTATAGACTATGAATTGACGAAAATAAATATATATAGGAAGGCAATAGACGCTATAAAAGCTATAGGCTGTCTATAGACCATTTTTTAAGTAAATAAACTGTTTGTGCTACGAAATTTATGTGTATGCTCTGGTTTAGTGGTCTCCTACGTGTTCTATCGCAGGTACACCTTTCAGCGGCAGTACAGCAAGGGTTTCGAATACAGCATCTCCTCTATCCCGAGTCGCTACTGCGCGGCGTTGGTGTACTACGCTAAGACCGTTGATATGTCTGGCAATATCCGCTACAAGGAAGAGGGAAAACATATCGACGAAGCTCTGACCGCGCTCAGCCAAGCTGCTAGTGACCCGTTCCGAAAGCGCACCATTCCCATCTACCTGACTATCGGCGGGTCGCGGAAAGATAGCCGCCCAATATTGAATACTTTGAAGGACGCCTCACCGTTCGGGGAGTTCATCAGATCCCTCAGGGGTTCCTCCAATTTTCAGGTAACGTGCGCCAACAACAAGCTATAGTTACGTTTGCTTTCGACCAGCCTTACGGGCATACTTTGCAAGTTCCAACAGTTGAACCGAATGACACCAATCGCTGCTGAATGTCGCGTAAAGGTTGCGTGTATAAATCTTTGCCAGTATAGTGCGGTTTTCTTTCGAAGCGAAAAGCTTCACTACGCTAGGTAAAGCAATCGTCGCGTAGGCCGGAGGATGACCTTGAACGACCTTGAGGCCAACCACGTTAGCCATGTCTGACCATATGTGATACAATTACGGTGTCGAACCCTTGACGCATGGCGTTTAGTTTACCTTTGATCTCTGAGCTTTAACACTGGGTGACCTTTAGGTTGACCTTTGACCTTAAGAACATCCGGTGGGGTGATGTGAAGCCACGTGATGACATCCGATGGGGGTGTCGTAAGACCATGTGATACACGTCATAGCCACGTGGTAGTGTGGGTACATGTAGAACGGTTGTGGCGAGCGTGTAGCGGAGCTGCCATGGACGAGCCTCAGACACTTAGCAAGCGTGCTTGCTTTTCGATGAATTCCAGGGTTAGCCAAGTTAAGCCACTGTCAATTTTTTCGATGCAAGAAGGCTAGAACAGGAACTTCAAGAATCGAACGTGTCGTTCACTCTCCAAACGTGCGCGACATAGACAGTTTGGAGACGTTGAAATTGAAATGTACAAATTTTAATAGCCGCACTCTTTCGGTGTACCCTAGAAAACTGCCTTTACTGCAGCGATGCTGTAACTAGCGCGGAAAATCCCCAGTTCCATCCAGATTAAAAACACTCTCTCCGATCATAAAGGCATAAAATATTGCGGAAATTTCTATTGATTAGCGCTGAATAACACAATGTTTGGATACTTCGTTAAGTATAAGTAAAAATTGTTTACCTTGACTAGAGATTGTCTTATAAAGCATTCGCGTTTGCCGTTCAATCTCGTTTCGGGATTTACCATGCAACAAAAATTCTCGTTTACATTTCTCAAACTATCAGGAGCACTTCCTTTCCTTGCCAAAATGAGCAATGTTATTGGAATAAATAAGTGGAGTGACTCAGTACTACTGCCTTTTAGTGCACATGCAAAGAGTTGGACGGGCTATCTATAGGAGGATTGTATTCTATTATTCATATAATAGCAGCCTTGTACTGGCATCTAAATAATATGTATAATCAATTTTACACATTATGACTAAATGACTTACAAAATTGTGTTTGGCAAGCCCGTGTTGATCACTGCCACAATATCTATGCAACTAGAAGCTGCTAGCATGTTGTCGCACTTTGATTAAAGTGTGATCTCAGTTGATCGGTACCTTGTGAAGCCGTGTCGGAAGTCAATAAATGAAGCACATTGCGTAGTGCTTCTAAAATTTTAATCTGTAGCATATCGTCTAGGTCGAGAATCGATAAATTGACGCTTGCGTAATAATTCTTGAGCGCATTTGTACGTACACGTTTATTGCGTAGGTACGACTCCTTATAGCTTCGTTATTGCTGGAGCCGCCGTGGTGGTTCAGTGGTTATGGTGCTCGGTTGCTTGCTCCAAGGACGCGGGTTCGATCCTGGCCACGGCGTCGCATTTGTTAGGATGTAAAATGCTGGTTCCCCGTGTACTGTGATATCAGAGCACGTTAAAGAGCCCAAGGTGGTCGAAATTTCTGGAGCCCTTCACTACGGCGTCTCTCGTAGCCTGAGTCACTTTGGTACGTTAAACCCATGTAAACCAAACCAGCTTTGCGGGACAATCGCGTACTCCTGGTTTAATCCTTGCGAACACTTGTAAACACTCTTCACATTACCACACTTCTGATTACTTTTCTTGCGTTCTTGAAAATGTTGCTTAGGCCGGCCCATAGTGTACTTTAATAAGCAGGTGTAACGATGCTTTGAATTCTTACTGAAGGACGACTTAGGCACAGTGCCAGGGCCCAACGCTGTGCATATGACATAAGTGCCAGAGTTCACATTGCGGATGTTGAGTGTCCACTTACAGCTAGCTAAACAGAAAGGGCTGCCACTATGACGTCAAGCCTGACGGGCTGCTGGCCCAGTAGAGCCGGGCTGCGACATGCGGCAAGAAATATTTACTACCGGCGTGCCATTTCGTACTTCGGTGATGCGAAACATACCCGCCGCGGTGGCTCAGTGGTTAGGCCGCTCGGCTACTGATCCGGAGTTCCCGGGTTCGAACCCGACCGCGGCGGCTGCGTTTTTATGGAGGCAAAACGCTAAGGCGTCCGTGTGCTGTGAGATGTCAGTGCACGTTAAAGATCCCCAGGTGGTCTAAATTATTCCGGAGCCCTCCACTACGGCGCCTCTTTCTTCTTTCATTCCCTCCTTTATCCGTTCCCTTACGGCGCGGTTCAGGTGTCCGCCGATATATGAGACAGATACTGCGCCATTTCCTTTCCCCAAAAACCAATTATTATTGTTGTGCGCCACTGGTGGCGTTTAAATTATAACCTCGGACTCTATGCTTCCTCCTGGTGTTCTCCTAAAAACTGGCTCTTAACTGACATTGTATCTGCCGCCCGTAGTCGAATGCAAGACGAGAAAAGAGCGGCTTTTCTCCGTTAAGAAACCCCCTTCCAGCCATTGGCGGTGGCCGATTATCATCCAGCATAACTATGCAGGGAGTGGTGTGACAGTGCAGAGACCGTGCTATTCCCGACAATGCAGGGAGAGGACTATCCCACTTCATCCGACACTCCCCGCAATCTGACGCTAGCAGGTTCTTCAGGATCGGCCGACGCTGTGGGCTGGAACGGGGTTCTTTGACGAGGAAAAGCTGCTTTTTTCATCACTTTATTAAAGCGAAAGTTTTACCAGACTATTACCCCTGCCACACTAGCAAATTTAATGTCATTCCAATCGAATGTCACTCGATGCCTCGAATGTCATTTCGGTGTCTTTCGGTGCTACACGGTAAAAAATAATGTCATTCGATGGCAGTAACGATCAGTGAAAAAAAAATAGTACAATTCAAGCACATCAACGCGCATAAAGTGTTACAAATTGTTGTGTAGTGTTTTAAAAGCGGGTGAGAACATTTCTGGGCAATATTATAGGCTTAAAATATTATTTCTCGCCATTCTGCGGGCACCTCAGCCATCAAAAGCCAAGCCAAGTACAAAGTCAACCGCAAATCCGAAAACTGTAAACAAACAAAATGGCTGACACGGTGGCGCGCAGCGACGCGTGGAGCTTGGAAATGACTTCTGAAAGGTGAAGTGCTCAGTGACATATTTAAGTACTTCCGAGCTAAACGAACATGTAACGCCAACCAGAAAGAAACACGCAACCCAATATGATCATTGTCGGCTGCTGCCGTTGGCTGCTGCTGGGACCGAGAGCTACAAGTGTGAAGAAGTTCGCACCAAAATTAACATTTTTTAGCAGAACTAAATAAATACAATTTCTAACTTTGACAGTGCGCAGACGACTTTTTTCGCGTTGTTGTTTCTGCTGCGCGTATGGTGTCTAGAGTACACACATTCGGTTCGACATCGAATGCGAATGAGTTTCGTGAATTCATTCGATAGCGAATGTCATTCGAACCTAATGACATTAAATGTTCCCGTGCAGCAGCAGATTAATCGCATTAGGTGCGAATGCCATTCGAAACGAATGACATTAAATTTGCTAGTGTGACAGGGGTATATGCCGGCGGGGATCGTGTCCGCAAAATGTGTCGGCAGCAGATGTGGGCAACTCAGAAGAGGTAGCGTCAAACGAGTGGGTGTAATCGAAAGAAGATGATGTGAGGATGCTGCCAAAAAAAATCGAAATCGGATGAATAGTTAATTAGAGCCAAAGAGGTCGAATAAGTGGAGGGGTTCAGAGCAAAAGTGCTGCGAGATTTGAAAACGCCGGAAGTAGGCAGAGCTACAGCGTAGTGTCAGATTTGAAAAACCGGAAGTGTGGACGGAACCAAAGCGTGGCGCCAAGTTTGAAACTCGAAATGGGCAATCACGTGACCAGTGATAAGTGATCGATACGTAACCAAAATATAGAAAAAAATGATAAATTAGACGCAATTAGGCAATTAATGAGAATGAAAAGATAATGGACGGGTATATAGTGAGTGGGCGGGAACGAGGCATGGTAGAAAATTTGAAAAATCGAAATGGTTGCCGGAATGAAACGAGGGTATAATCAGAGTTAATCGATAACCAATCAATCAAGTGAACGAGAATGCAACCATGGTGCCATATTTTAAAGGCGACCAGTGTCGAGGATGCATCAACGCTTTCGCCCTCTTCCAAAGCGTGTAGCCGCAGTGATCTCTAATTTTTCGGCTATAGGGAACTATCACAAAAGTTCACTCCTTACTGTAGAAAAATATGGGATATAGTTTCAATCAATCAATTTATTTAGCATTTCTTTCAATACAGAAATAAACCTCCGAAAATAAACTTTTTAAATGATATAAAAAAAAGCCGTTGTAGATTTTTTTCATGCCATATCTGACCATATAGCAGTGAAAGTAAATTAATAAATTCCTGAATGCTCACACTTTGAAGTAAGTTTACCCCTGTAGAACTTCAGATAAGGTTAGCCATGAAAATTTCTCTGCTTATGAATTCTGCAAACAAAGCATAGTTATGCCTGATCACGTTCGGTAACTCCTGTTTTGGATTCATTTGCTAGCCAGCGCAAAGGTAACTGAGGAAAATATACGTTTCTGTAAATGGCACTGAATTAAAAAATGCTGCTTCGATAGTGTCTGTTGCATAAGTGTTGTCCCATCTTATCCGCAAATTATGGCTTAAAGGCTCAAGATCAGCAAAGCGATAGTTCTAATTATTTTATTTCCTTTATAACGGGCGATATCGATCAGCATAGGCATTCCTATGAAGCCAGATTCCTGTCTTGTGCCTTAGCGGTCATTCTACCAGTCTTAATTTTCAGTAAATATACTCAGTACGAAAGGGCTTTCCTTGTCGACTCGCGCGCGTTTCGCTGTATTGTTGGCGAAACCCTTCGACTCGAGCGAAATTGATGTTTATCCGGAAAATACCTAGTCTAGTTATTAAAATTATTCTCTTCAAGAATATAAAGATGCAGGCTGTTATCATTCAATTGCTTAAACTCTAGTTGAGATTAGCCACCACCCTGTTAATATTGGCAAAATGCGGTCTGTACGAAACCGAAAACGTTTTAGAGCGAGAGCCGTACTCCTCGGGTTTCAACTTCCGATTTCGATGTGGATGAGACAATGACCTTCAATACCTCACAAGGTCAAACCGAACTTGACTGCCTGGTGGTATGTCCCAATTTATGGCGTGTGACCACGTGATCATGTGAGTATGACCATTGGGCACCTCATCTTGACATTTGATTTGAGAAAGTGGACACCACATCGACAATTACCTTCAATGCCCCGCAAGGTCAAACCGAACTTGACTGCCTGGTGGTATGGCCCAAGTTATGGTAGTGTGACCACGTGATCATGTGCGTATGACCATTGGGCACCTGATCTTGACATCTCATTTGAGAAAGTGGGCACCACATCGACAATGTCCTTCAATGCCTCACAAGGCCAAACTGAACTTTACTGCCTGGTGGTATGGCCCAAGTTATGGTAGTGTGACCACGTGATCATATGAGCATGACCATTGGGCACCTGATCTTGGCATTTGATTTGAGAAAGGGGGCACCACATCGACAATGACCTTCAATGTATCACAAGGTCAAACCTAACTTAACTGGGTATGGTAGTATGGCCACTTGAACATATGGCTTTGACCATTGGGTGCCTGCCTGGCCCAAAAGCCTCAGGACTCATTTTGTGCATAAGAAAGTGTAAGCTGCTAATCTATAGGTACTATTGTAACTTGCACTTTTGTATTTTGCCTTATCTGTATGTCTATAGTGTAATATTGATACTGTATATCTTCTGTAAAAGTGTTCTTTCTTACTATTTTTTCCTTACTGTAATGTGATTGTAATGTGTATGTCTTATGTTGGTTGGTGTACCTTTCATGCTGCGTTAAAGTAGCAACTTGTTCGCTACTGTCATGTAATGGTCCCCTGGACCTTTGTCACGCTTTGTGCTCAGCTTTTAGCCCAGGGTGACCAGCCAGATTTCCCTGGTAAATACGTTGCATTGATTGGTTGATTGACCTTGACACTTGATTTGAGACAGTGGGCACCTGACCTTGACCTTTGACCTTGACATTTGATTTGAGACCATTCAGACCATGCTTAACTGAGCTTTCGCTCGTATAACGAGGTTCAAGCCACGTTGAACCCCAGCTGTTTTTTTTTCGCTGCTCAAAGTGAACACCGTATATTCAAAAACACTATCTAGTACTCGCCTGCTGTTTCAACTTCCTTGCCGCTACTAATCGGGAGGCAAACTGCATGTCACTGCTAAGAGGAACGGAATAAAACGATACCCCTGTGGGCTAAGCACAAGTGGTGCCATAGCACACAACATGTGGTGTGGCATTTCTTGAAAGATTGATCTGCGAAACGTCTGGAACAAAAGTGGCAACCTAACGCTTGCGTTTGCCTTTTGAAGTGTCTGATATCGGTGCTTTAAAATTTCCATGTAAGGTCCTTAGCAGCAGAGGTAAAACGCACAATATTGGAAGTGTATTGGTGAAGGCCGGTCCTAGAAAGGACCAGTGTGAAACCATTAGTTTCCAATATTGGTCCAATTACCTGTGCTGCTTGAGACGTATGTTGGCGTTATTACGTCAGGACCGCTTTTTTTAGCCCTATGATTACGACAAAAACTACGACTCGCTCGACTCGTCTTTATTTGCAGGGCATAAACCTGGACTGGAACTGGCCTGGAGACATCTGCACCGGTTATTCCGGCAGGACACCTGATTATATCAAGGCTTTTACTGATGCTGTTAAAAATGAGAAATTCGGCGTTATGCTTACGGTGCCCCCGTTGCTGAGTTACCTCGACAAGTACGGACTTCCGAAAGTGCTCCCGGACCTGGACTACGTCATTGTGACTACGCACAAGCTGCGTCGCCCGGGCGTGGTTGCGTGCGCTGGCGAGCGGAGCCTGGCAGCCAAAGCATTCCGCAAGATTCGGGACAGCTTCGCTTCTGCGGACAGAGAAATTCGCCGCAAGTTCGCGTACAGCATTTCGGTACGCCGCAGCACACAGATGTCGCTATAACCGCAGCGTCCGCGTGGCGGTCATCATTTCCTTCAGCAAAGAGAGCATGACCACAGTGTGAATGGAGGGGTGGCTGAATGCTAATGGCGTCCCTGTTGAAATGGTGTATTTACTACGCTAGGTAAAGCAGCCGTCGCGTAGGCCGGAGAATGACCTTGAACTACCTTCAGCCCAACCAGGTTAGCCATGTATGACCATATGCGGTACAGTTATGGTGCCGAACCCTTGACCCCTGACCTTGACCCATGACATTTAGTTGAACTTTGACCTTTGACATTAAGTGACCTTTGGGTTGACCTTTGACCTTAAGAACATCCCGTGGGGTGATGTAAAGCCACGGGATGACATCCGATGGGGGTGTCGTAAGACCATGTGATACCACGTCATATATAGCCACGTGGTCGTGCGGGTATATATAGAACGGCTGCCGCGAGCGTGTAGCAGAGCTGCTATGGACGAGCCTCAGACGCTTAGCAAGCGTCCTTGCTTTTCGCTGAGTTCCAGGGTTTGCCAAGCTAAGCCAATGCCAATTTTTTCTGCTCAGTAGGGAAAAAACTGTTAGGGCGGTTTCAAGCGAGCGATACCATACTCCTTTGTGAGCCTCGTCGCACGATAGCCACTGTTTTTTTGTTTTGTTTTTATTTTCAGATAGGCGCTGACATCTTCAAGCTGGAACACACGGCGGAAGTGAAACATCTGGCGCCCATCAAGCGACTCTCGGCTGTGTTCAATGGCCGAGAAATTATGCTGGGCAAGACAAGCTACCCGGACGTGTGTGATCTCCTGGTGGTAGATCGGAACTCCGACGAAGAGTGTCGCGTGGTCGCTGGCAGTCGGACACAGAGCAAGCAACACGGGCTTGAGCAGGAGGTGGGCCTTGCAGAGTGAAATTCCTCTTAGCTGCTAAGAAAGAGCACCTGGTGTCGTCGCCATCGCCACAAACATGCCTCTTTGTGAAGCTTATCATCCACAATGGCTTCCACACCGCCTATCCTCTAAAGTCACGGCGTCTAAGCAACAAACCCGTTCCTGCCCTAAGCTTGCATACGTGGCTTCCTATGTAGGCTCAAAGGGCAACGGCACCACTTTTTCAGAATGCCGCTATATTCAAGGATTCAAATCTATATTGGCCGTAGGTAAAGCATGCCAAGTGTTTTTGCACTAGCATTAGAAATAGCGACGTAATCGGTGATTGAATTTTAGGCTTCTCCTCAATGCAATAAAGAAGTGCGGGAAAGTTTGTGACGTCGTCTTTGCGCTGTGTGAATGAAAGCATGAAATGCCAACTTGCCCAACAACTGATTTTAATCGCACAGTACATGGTTCCTTCGCATTTCACCTCCATCGAAATGCGACCGCCGCGACCGTAATCGAACCCGCGTCTTTCGGGTCAGTAGCCGAGCACCGTAACAACTGAGCCACTGTAGCGGCCTTAAGAACTTTCGAATCGTATACTGAAATGCTTCATTTGGCTGCGGCCCCATTCGGGCACTGCGCAAAGAAAAAGTACTATTTAGGCAACACACAATTTTTACGTGATGTGCTCAAGCTGCTTTCCGCAATTGCGATGCACAGCTGATTAAAGCGTGTGTGTGGGAATTTTTTTCCAGTCATATTCCAGCACGTTTCTTCAGATCTTCGAGGTAGGCCGGTTCGGTGTCGAAAAACCTGATCTTCGACATGCTCCCAGAGAAAGAAATCAATGTGTGATCTCATGAGGGTGACCTAACTAGGAGGCCAGGCTGTAGCCACCACGTCCAGTCTATTAAGAACTCTTCCACGAGTTGTACAGCTGGAAAAGAAAAATTAAGATGTGATCCGTCATGCTGGCGCCACATGCCTACTGCGTATGCGCAAGCACATTGTCAGACTGGCTGACGTGAACCATACAGTTTTAGCGTTTGGAGATTCAATAAGGACGTAATTTTTCTGACAACTCACGCTCAAAATGTGCTCACAAAAGCCTGATTGCAGGTATTTTTTTTTTCTCTGGCGAAATTTACCTTCGACCGAATGCAGGTGGCAGCACTGGCGGGGCCCCAAGAGCTTCAGCGTCGCATCAGCAGCTCGTACGAAGAGGGAATGGGCGACGCACCCGTCGCTGTGTTCGACGTCTTCCTGGACGACGACCCCCAGAGGCGCTGCACAGAGACCAACATGGAGGCGCCTCTGCTCCAGACGATCGCCGAGACTGGGCCCTCTTGATAGCTGCGACGACTATAGCCCTCCGCAAAGACATGGCACCGTCACTGCCAAGCGTGCTGCGGGCATATTTTTATAGTTTTTGGTTTATCCGTTTACTACTTTTCTTTTTCGTCAGGGTGAGATAAGTGTGAGACAGCTGTGCGCAAATATTGCTGCATACGTCAACGTGATCACATACCAAAGCAAAGGCAAGCCTCCACTATCGTACGCCTACATTGTCGGACGTTTACGTGATCGCACACCTAGCTGCAGGCACACGACGTGTACGATAAATACACGAGGGGTGCACGATTGCATAGTTCGGCGTCACAGAACTAAAAAAAAATATATTGCACAGCTATATAATATGAGCTGCTGTAGACTTGCATTCTCTTAATCGACTGGTGTGGTGTTAAACCAAATTCGAATTAGGTCCGCCCATGCCTGCGTACGGAGAGAAGCTGCGCATATGCCTAATTGGTGTAATCCGATTATCGCCGCATTTTCTTGCCTTCACCTCTGCAGGCGGCAGTTAGTGAATTCGACATGCGCACGTCTTTCGCCGTGATACGGTCAACATCCTGGGCCAGGAGCAGACCACGCGATTCGTAAATGGGACCTCACATGACGCCTTGTCCATGGGTTAATGGTCCGACTTTTGAATCCACCTCAACCTTCTGTTATCGGCGTTAATAGCGTTTCACAAACCTGCACCGTGACAATGTTCCGGCTCTAGTTTACAAAAGAAGGGTAGCTGCTGTAAAGCCTAGTTTGGGACATTGCAATGCTGGCCTCCGCCTGTGCACTCATCGCAGCTTTGGCAGTGCAGCAAAGAACTACTGAGGCAGAGCACAGAGAAACGGCAAAGGCGGCCATACTATTGCAAACATTCCCCTTTCTTCAAAGCCGGTGGCGGCCCCATGTGAGCACCAGGTGTCGCACTATTTTAAGAAAGTGGCCGGCGGGTGTCATGTACAGTCGTTGACAGAAATATACAGCCCAAGGGATCTACTTCGCACATTCGACAGTCCTAATTTTGGGAGGGTCTAAGACTTCAGTTGCTCCCGCCTTCGTGAGATTGGGGTCCCTGTGTACGCAAGAGGAGCCGCGCTGCGAGGCTCAGAAGCACACGCCTTGGGCTGTATACTTTTGATAAAGACTGTACCTTCGGTATTTTCAGCCCCCAACAAGCTTTGAAAGCTTTGTTGTCGCATTTCTGGTCGTAGAGACGGAGGTTGCAAAAAGAGAAACGGCATCGCCTATGTCAAATGCGCCACAGGAGTGGTTTACGATGTTCCCCTTTCAAGCGGGTGTTCTTATGTGGGCCAAACTGACCGCTGCATCAATGACTAGCTCCGGGAGCATGTAAAAAAATATAGAAAATAACGACAAAACCTCGAAGCTTATGCTGCATTTTTCTTATCGTGTAAGCACGTCTAGGGTTCGATTTGAGTACATGACTCTGAGCAGGAGCTTCAGTGTATAGGCTGTGCCTCTTGTTTGGGGTCTTGCATATCAAAAAGCTATTTTATCGCTGTGCGAGTGACATATCTTTGCAGATTTGTGGTTCTGAACGTGCTCTCCTCAATTCCTCCTTGCCATACCAAGCTGCGGTTGCGTGAAGTGCGTTCCGGTACTGCCCGCCGTCTTTGCGTATGCTCATATTTTCCTTATATTCACTGCTTTACACCTCAATAAAACAGTTGGTAATAGCGCTAGCTAATCGTCGTATGTGTCTCCTCCCTTGTCTTTTGTCTCAAGTTTTGCGCTAATTTCTTCCGTCTAGCCCGAAATCATGCCCTTCTCCTCCTCCATGCTAAAGGCCCAGGGAACGGGCATTTAAAAGCTGCCGCTGTAACATGAACTAGACTCCTACTTCACTACACTCCTACTGCACATTCCTGAGCTCTGTCTTCAACCCTCACCTCTATTTCCTCGATTTTCATTCCAATCTCCTCAAAATTTCTCAAAATTCTTTATTCCTTTTCCCAAATTCCTCAATTTTTATTTACGAGCCGCTTGAGATAAGTCTCGATGGACTTTTCTTCTACTTGAACCTGAACCAAACACCGGTCAAGACCCCTTCTTGTATATGTGCCATCGCTTGAGAGGCAAGAAGTACTACTTCCAAGAGATCCTATTCCGCCTTGCTACATTTAAAAGGGTGCCGATCAAATACAATTAAACTAAAGCACATTCTGATACCATATGACACTAGGTAAATATCTATTCAATATGTAGGCCTATCGAAACTGTCCTAAGTGAAGTAGGTGCTTCAGGACTGTCCTCTCACTGAAAAAGGTAAACTGAGTGAGAGGGTTAAGACGAGAAAAAGGAACACATACGACACTTAATGTTCCTTTTACACTTACTGTTAATGTTCCTATGTTCCTTTCTTTTGTCTTAACCCTTTCGCGCCGGTAACCTTTTCATTCAGTATGAACCAACTGGCCCGACAAATCTTATTGTCCTCTCAAGTACGTCATTGCAATGAAACTCCCGACTTATCTGCAGTACCATGCCACGTGTAGTTGACATTGCTGCTGAACGGTAGTGGTGTGCATTAAACTTTCGAATGATGTCTAGATTGCAATATTTTAACGAGACAAACGCGCACGATATTCGCTCGAACACAGCCTTAATTGGAACGTTCGCTCAGCTGGCATGAGGCCCAGTGAAATAGTCCTAATTACTACCCTCTGACTGCGCACTGCTCCGAACTCACCAGGCAGTCTCATTCTGCGAGTACATCCGTGCTATAACAAAGACGTGAGATGAAAGGAACGGGCCGTTAACCGGTGTCGCTCTCAGCTGAAATAGACGTTACTACTATCCTCCGATTGCGCACTTCTCCCATTCCGCGGTAATCCTCGTTATTTTCCCGCGGTAACAATGACGTAAAACGAAAGGAGCGAGCCGATAACAGCCGTTGCTGCAAAATGAAATAGACTTTAATACTACCCCCGGACTGCGCATTTCTACGATCTCGCCATACCTTCTTCATTCCGCGGTAGCCCTCCTCCTCTTTTTGCCACGATAACAGCCCCCCGTGTATCCTGCGACAAGTACCCTCCGGTCATGCCCTACTAACACTATAGCGTAGCGGAACCCAGGAAACGATGTATTGATAGCTGTCGCTTTTAAAGGCCCTTGAGCATCTTTCAGTCGTCGCAAATTGCCTTGGGCATTGCTCCACAAAGGGCATGCGCAATTATTCCTCTCAAGCCACAACAACGGTCATAAGAAGACGAAGACAACCCCGGCTACACACGGTATGTGCCCTGATTATACTCCTATATTCTTCGCAGAGTTTTTGGCGATTGGTTTGGCTCTTCTCAAAATTTCCAGACATGTCGCACGGGTTCTTATTCTTACAGACTGCCTTTCAGTTATTGTCTCTCTCCAAAATTCGGAAAAATCTTTCTTGACTCGTTCACTTAGGTTTTTTGTTCCGAGCACAGTGCGCGAGATCCGTTTCGTCTGGGTACCTGGGCATTCAGGCGTCTATTTTAACGAGGTGGCTGATTTATTGGCAAGGTCAGCTCTCAGCGCACCTGTAATATATCCCGTCCCTCACCTCATTCTGTTAGCAGCTTCACGTTTCCAGCGGTTCCAACTTATTTCAGCCACTTTGAGTGATCCGTTGCTCAATACCGTGGACTTTCAACACCTAAAGTACCCATGGAATATCCGATGGTGTAAGTCAAGGTTTTGTGAAGTGTCCATGACGCTCCTGCGATGTAGAATCCCTCACTTAAACTTGTACTTATGCAGGTGCGGGATCGCTGCGACAAACCTTTGTGTATCATGTGGGCAAGTTGAATCAATCGATCATTTTCTCCTCTCTTACCGGCGGTTCGCGGCTCAGAGAAAGCAATATCTGGAGGTTCCTCTTTCGAGACTAGGACTGCCTCTGTCTCTTAGTTCTTCTATCGTTCGGTGCGAGTGCCAAGGGATTCCCGTTAAGCAGTGTATGCGGCTACCTTCACGATTACATAAGTGCAACTAATCGATTATCTTGTTAGCTATATACAAAATTCTTTCGCATATCCAAAAAAGGCTACATTGATTCTATTCCGGATGACTCAATCTTCTTGAATTCATTTTATTTTTCCCAATTTTTTATTTTTTTTATCTTGATTCAGTCTTCTGACGTTTTTTTCCCCGCGCAAATGCTTCATTGGCATTCTACTCTATACCTTGGCCAATCTCCCCACGTGGGTATGTGCCATATTACTTGAGGAGAAGAAGAAGAAGAAGAAGTATGTGCCATCGCTTTAGAGGCAACATCATCATCATCTCTTCACGGCTCCTGCTGCTGGCCACCATCTGGGCTGCAGTCTTGCTCCGGAATGACTTTCAGCCCGATGTCTCCCCACGACGAGATTTACCGGCGTCTGGCCGATCGTCGTCCTGCTACCACTCCCCGCAGCCTGTATCGTGGTCGCGACAACGACTACCTCATCCTGGTGGGCTTCCTGGCCACCCTGGGGGCTGTGTTCATCGTGTTTCTCCACTACGACTTTGCCGCCACGAGACTCGTGAGGCCGTCCACCTTCGCCGCTTCCATTCCGAAGCAGCATCAGGAGGCCAACGGTAAGTGACTCGCGGGGATGACCAATGGAACAGCAGCCTTTACGGCTTAGTGCTCAGCTCCTATGGGCAATAAGCAGAGGACGCAGATTCTAACCCTCATCAGAAGTCATGGCGCTCGGCTGCTGACTCGAAGGATGCGGGTTCGATCCCTGCCGCTGCATTCGCATTTCGTTGAAGGCGAAATGCTAGATGTCCGTGCACTGTGCGATGTCAGTGGACGTTAAAGAACTCCAGGTGGTCGAAATATTCAGCCGCCCTACACTACAGCGTCCCTCATAACCTGGAACCAATAAACCGACTACCACACGCGGCTATAGGCTGGTCTACCACTGATTTGATCCCGGAAGCACAATGTTCACTGCTACGTTTTTCTTCGGGTTGACTCTTAGCAATACCACTCGTGTGCCGAGCGATATCCAAATTATTTACTGTTGTCTAAGGTTACGTCATCACGTGGGCTGCCAGACGAGGAGTGGAGGCGACGCCTGCCGTGCACGACCAGCGCATTCGCGCCAAGGCTTCCCCAGAGGGCGCAGGCAGCGCAGAGGCTCCGCAGAGGAACCATAGCGGGCTCCTTCAGGTCACGGCTTCGCCGACTGCTGGAGGCCATGTGTCCACAGCATCTCCTGCGGGAGTCATGTGAGCGCGACGCTTCATCACTCTAATCCGGCGTGCGACGTTTATTTATACTAACCTTGTCTTCGGCACAGTTGGGGATAATAGTCAGCGGAAAAAAAATGGCAGCGGCTTAGCTCGGCTATGCCACGATATACGTAGAGAAAGCTAAGGCATAGCTTAGTTAGCCTTGGTTAATCTTGATTGCAAGTCCAGGTTAGTCTGGTTTTCTGGCTAGTTGTTACGTGGTTCGTCACGCGGTTGGTCACGTGACCAGTCTCGTGGTTGGTCACGTGGTGCGGTGCGACCAAGGTGGTACTGCGAGCACGGCGAAACTGCGAGTTCGTGGCCAATGTGGCTTTCGCTGCAGTACCCCCGTAATCTGTGATTTGCTGGGGACATTGCCGTGCTAAGTTACTCAGGGCATGAGCTGCAAAGCATGATAAATGAGTTAGACAGAACAGAACGGTGGGTCTAAAAGCAATATGGAGGAAACCAAAGTAATGTTCAACAGCCTCGGAAGAGGACAGCACTCTACGACTGGTGGCCAGGCGCTGGAAGGGGTAAGTGGTACGGCCACTTAGGACGTATAGTGACCGCGAATACGGATGACGAGGGTGAAATGACTACAAGAATAAGAATGGAGTGGTGCCCATATGGCAGGCTCTCTCAGATCATGAATTGCAGTTTAGAAATATCCCTCAAAAGAAAAGTATACCACAGCTGTATCTTACAGGTACTCACCTACTGGGCAGAAACGCGGAGACTAACGAGAAGGAAGGAGCTTAATTTAAGGACAACGCAGCGAAGCATGGACAGTAAAATTATAGATGTAACATTAAGATATAAGAAGGGGCCAGAGTGGGTGAGGAAACAAACGCGTGTTAATGACATCCTAGTCGAAATCAAGAGGAATAAATTGGCTTGGGCAGGGCATGTGATGCGGAGGCAAGAGAATCGATGGTCGTTAAGGGTAACGGAATGGATACCTAGAGAAGGCAAGCGTAGCAGGGGACTGCGGTAAGTTATTTTGGGGGATGAGATTACGAAGTCTGCGGAGATAAGGTGTCTGCAGCTCGCACAGGGCAGGGTTAAATGAAGAGATATGGGAGACGCATTTGCTTTGCAATGGGCGTAGTCAAGATGTTGATGACGATGGTGAGGATGTATGTGTCTTTTAGTTTTGGAAGTGAGTCTTCAATGGAAAAAATAAAGAACAGAGATGCCACGGGCGCCGTGACTGCCACACTGAACGATGTGCATCTGAGTTGTCCAGCGGCCGATAGAATTATTAAACAAGACAGCTACCTTCTAGAAGGATGCGATATATTGTACACAGTGCGGACCATTTAGGGAATTGACAAGGAAGTGCACCAGGTAAGTGAGAACACAGAGATAGCTGCGACAGGGAAGTCCAGGGTGCCCAGCAAGGCACAGGCGTGAGCAGACTTGTCTACAGCGCAAAAGCAGCGTGCTGTGAGCTTCAAAATAAAGAGAGCGAGTTCGTATAGCGCAACTTATGTGTGAAGGGTAATGTACTCAAGCTTTTGTCGCTGGCGTGCGTATTTCTTTAAGCGCAGCGTAGAAAGCCAATACTCTGCTGTAAACTTGCGCTTCATTTCCTGAACAGAGGATAGCTCGAGGCAAGTGTGCTCACGTCATTACAACTCTGTTGCATTGGTGCTAACGGTGCACCATAGTGCATCTTTCTCAATTCCGAGCAGAAGTTGCCTAGTGAAGTGCCTCATTGAGGATCACTTTTTGAAAGCGCCCGTTCTTCGCATATCGGCAACCTTCTCACTAGTCTGTGCCTGAACGACGTATTTTTAAGTTGTGCCACACAGCGACATAGTTCACCAGAGGAATGCCAAACATTCGACGATATGTGCAGAACATATGCCAAGGAAACTAAACTTAATGACACACGCTTCCTAGGTGTGCCTTATTAAATATAAGCATGAATCTTTCATACGCAAAAAAAACTGTTCTGGAAGCATAAAAACAAGATACATGGGAAAAGCACGTACTGCATACCCAGACGAAAACTACGGATCGATCTCGTGGAGGTACTCCCTGCTATTCAGTTTCGCTTTGTGCAAACAGGGTGTACATGTCGTAACTCGCCCGATTACAGTCGATTTCAGACTCTGTCGCATTGCCCTCTACTTCTGAAAACGTCGTCTAGGAAGGTGTCTGTCGACCAGAGAGAAGTCTGGCGGCTGAAGGAAGGTACAGCTAAAGTAACGTGACAGACTTATCGGGGTACACAGGAGGCCTCTTTAGCGGTTACTCGAGGCGTTAGTCTTCTACCGTTCCTGGAAGGCCAGTGTGACCCTCATTAGTGACGAAAGATGGACCGCACGTATTAACACTTTATATAGCTGTTCGTGTAACCACTCTTCATGCCAATGGTTCACTGAAAATGTAGGGAACGAGTCTCAACGTAAACTGAACAGGAATCGTACGTGAAGGATGTTAGTAGTAGTAGTCACAAATATATTGTCGTCTAAAATTACAGAAAATTCTCAGAGTTTCGGCAGTCTTCATAATCGGAGACGCGAAACTCGCCATTAATGTAAAATTCCGAACTCTGCTCCGATGTGCTTCAACTCACAAGACCCCTAGAATCAAATCCACCTCCTGTACATTCTCGCAATTATCCAGTATCCGAACCAAAGGCATCTTGTATAGTGCAGACACCTCAGGGCCACCAGGATAACTTTCTCGTTCGTCTATAGGTGATAGCCGGAGTATTCAGTTGAAACGACTGCTGCGTTGAATGTCAAGCATGGCTGACCTTGCCAGGGAGCAGTGTTTAGCACCACTTAGCACTGTGGTTAGCGCTGTGTCCGTGTACACTCTTTCTTCGTCATATGTTCGACTCATGTGGCTTGTTTTTCAACCACCCTTGCACTGGGCATATTATGGCCGAAAAGACAAATCATTCTTTACAGTTACCCGCCGCGGTGGCTCATTAGTTACGGCGCTCAGCCGCTGACCCGAAGGACGCGGGTTCGATCCCGGCCACGGTGGCGGAATTTCTATGAAGGCGATATTCTAGAGGCCCGTGTACTGTACGATGTCAGTGCACGTTAAAGAACCCCTGGTGTTCAATATTTCCAGAGCCCTTTACTATGGCGTCCCTCATAGCCTGAGTCGCTTTGGGACGTTAAACCCCAATAAACCAATAGACCAAACCATTCTCTACAATGAACAAAATAAGCTCTCGGAACCGCTTAGAGGGGAACTTAAGTCTTTTTAGCTCTTTCTGCTGGCGCAACCTTCTCTCATTGCCGCATGCTCCGTCGAAGGCTGTGAAAACTTTCCTTCTGAGCATGCTACCAAGGCAATCTTCAATTTAACAGGTGTTAAGTCAGTTACGACTATACAGGCATCCCTGTTAATCAAGGTGACTGCTAGTTTTGGGTAAAGAAAAATTTTTATTGTTATTTCTGCACCCCAACCATCGTTGGCGACGACTAAGTGAGCAATCATACTTGGCTAGTGTCTCCTGTGTGCTCCAGCCGTGGTACATTTCCTTTTAGCGTATTCATTTGGATCAGTTACCTGCCACTTGTTTTTACGCTGTAGCGTGAGTTGCTTGAACTGGGAAACAATCCCTATAGAAATAGCGTAGTCTTCTTTTCCAACTCTGGGGTAATCGCTCCCTGTATATTCGCGAGGCAGTCTCTGTGGCATCTCTTGATCCCCCCATTTGCAAATTTGGGTCCTTAAACTCCACATACCAGCCTGTGTGCATCCTGTCGACCAGGCTGCTCTCGAATGTCCAGGCACTGCGACGGTGGGGGCTGCGAAGCCCTGCACGAGCAGCTGACCGCGTGGGTGGATCCCAGCGTGAATCCCTGCGACGATTTCTATGCGCACGTATGCGGCCGCTGGACGGCCAACCATTCGGCCACCGCAGCAGGACAGGCGCTGGTGTCGCCGCGGACACTGCGGGTTCGACAGATGGAGCTGCGACTCATGGCCGAGTTCAAGCGCGGCACTGATGACGTGTCGCTGCGATGGCTGGCGAGGCTGTGGGATTCCTGCCGGAAACCCGAGGCAGAGCCGCGGTCTAAGGAGGTCCGTCTGCACCCGCCTGTGCATATATATCCGTCTATCAAGCATTTGTTTATCCGCCTTTGTCCTGTACTCCTGTTTACCTGTCTGTCCCACAGTCCTTCTCTATGCGACTGTGTGTGTATCTCTGTCTGTCTCCCCATGCACGTCACTGTTTGTATGTGAGTGCTATGTGAGTGCTTGCCCTCTGTCCGTCTCTGGTTCTCCGTCATCTGTCTACTTGTCTTCGTCGTTTAATCTGTCTATACATTTCTGTGCCTTCTTACCGTGTAGAGCCTCTCTGCGCGCATGGTTTGTTTAAGAAGTAGTGCATAGAAGAATCTTGCAGATTTTCCGCCATTCTTCGTGCCAAATAACTAACGATAACACATCCCATCTACCGCAACTCGCTCGCTCTTATGAAGGTACCTTCCCGAAGTCGTTTTTGGGTAAGGTCAACCATGGCTACATGACCATGGAGCGCAAGTTCTCTTTAGTCCACCTGGGCGATACTTTCATGGACCAGAGGGTCATTGCAGAAGTATTTAGTGAGTCCGTAATGCGCCATTTCCGTTTAATCAGTAGCAAGCATCCTGCCCCAAATGTCCAACAGGTGGCATTTTCACTAAGAATAGGCACTAAGCGATAAGGGTTGGCAATTACTGGAGGGAGATAGCGCAGAGTATCCCTCGCCGTCTTGCGTCGGCGAGGGGTCAAGACAACGCGTGCGAGATGTATTGCAAGATTGAGAAACCTAACGCTTCTGCTAATGTTTCTGCAGTGTTAACGCGAAGTTAGCGATAGACTTGACGGTCTGAAAAAGGTCTCTCGCGCTGGTAGCCACAACGATAGCTTACCGCTGGCGTCAACACTGCCTTGCTGGCTGTCCCCGCAGGTATTCGACAACATACTGGCCGGGCATGGGCTGCTGGGATTTCCCTTCAGCAGCCAGCCTACATCAGGACAGGGCGATGGAGGCGACCTGTCATCGGCCGCGGCAAGGGTGCTGGCACTCTCCGGTATTTCGGCCATTGTAGACGTGCGAGTCGTTAAGGTCAGAAGACATCTGAACTAATTCAGTGTATTTGGAAAAGATATTTGGACAAGTGTAGCTTCGAGATTATGACACTCTGAAGTAATATCCACCTTCCCTTACAAAAATTTCTTGAGACGGTCTATAGGCTGTCCATAGATTTATGTCTGTAAAGTCTATATACAAACCTTAGAGAACAGTCTATAGGCAATACAAATTCTATAGACAGTCTGTGCACAATCTATAGATTTATTGTCATACACTTTTGTTACACTTTTCTCTATAGACAGTCTATAGACTATGGCTAGACAGAAAGTAATATCTATAGAAAGCCAATAGGGTCTCTCAGAAGTCTATAGACTGTCTATGGACCATTTGTGTAAGGGTTGGACCAACGGCAGCACGTAGCAAGATTATCAGGACCACCGACTCCAGCTTGCCATAGTGCATTCGACGCACGCGATAATTTCATTAAAGCGTCACGCGCTTAGCTTTTACTTGTGTTTTTACCCTTTCTCTAATCGGACAGCCGCTCCTACTTCATCGACGATTTCTCTTTTTCACCACCTTCATCACAGGCATAATTTCGTTGATGCGCCAATTGTCGACAGCCTGATGCTTGTACATGACGGAAAATCAGATTGATAGAAGACTCCTTATTAAAGCGAGAAATGATTGAAGTTGTTGGGGTAGATCCCCTAGTCCGGCAGTTCACGGGCAAATGGCAGCCTGCCCACCTGGTTTTGTAGGCTTTACTGCCAACAATTCCAACAAACGCAAACCCTCCTCAGAATCTCCCAAAAATAGCCCATCGGGACATTTGGAATCTCCTCAGGAGGCGCTCAATTTTCCCGAACACATCCAAGAAACGTCCCCACAACTCGCGGTGTCCAAAAAGTTGTGCGTCCCAGGGAAAACCTCAAAAGGTTAATGCTCGATTTTTCGGCTCTGGCTCAATAAAATTATTTCTCCTGTTTAATGCTGTATTCAGGCATCTAAGCGCAGATATGTGTCAAATTTCAGACACATGCTTACCTTACAGGTGGTGTAACATATGCAAAACACTTTAGGGTAAAACACTCAATGGCCGCGAGTGTGTATCGAACCCGCGTCGATGCGAGCAAATCAGATTCACTGGCCACTGTATTAGACGACTACGTCATCGCCGAAATGCTAGAAGCACGTGTACTGTGCGACGTCAGTGCACGTTAAAGAACCCCAGGCGGTCGAAATTATTCATAGCCGTCCACTACGGTGTCCCTCGTAGCCTGAATCACTTTCGGACGTTAAACTCTACGAAACAAAACCAATCATCGCCACAGCCGAACCTCCAGCGCGTTTAACTGCCGTTCTCTCGTACTGTGCTTTGGCTGTCGTCGTCCTAATTAACATCCATCCGTGCGCAATGATTTAGAACACACCGCTGCCGCATTGCCCTCTTAAACCAAGCCTCGAACCGAAAACCGAACTGAAAACCGGAGTGCTAGGGCACCAAATTCGTATTTGGCCTAACCATGGTAAATCATGCGTTTTTTTGCTTTTAATTCGTGTTCTAATCCAGAACATGTGTTCAGCGGCGGCGTCATTCGCTAGCACCAGTAATATATAGAAAACAAAGGTTGCGCATCCCGCCGCGGTGGCTCAGTGGTTAGGGCGCTCGACTACTGATCCGGAGTTCCCGGGCTCGAACCCGGCCGCGGCGGCTGCGTTTTTATGGTGGCAAAACGCTAAGGCGCCCGAGTGCTGTGCGATGTCAGTGCACGCTAAAGATCCCCAGGTGGTCGAAATTATTCCGGAACCCTCCACTACGGCACTTCCTCTTCCTTTCTTCTTTCACTCCCTCCTTTATCCCTTCCCTTACGGCGCGGTTCGGGTGTCCAACGATATATGAGACAGATACTGCGCCATTTCCTTTCCCCAAAAACCAATTATTATTATTATCAGGCATGTGACCGGTGACAATAGGTCATATCACCTTGCCATGGAATGTCGTCAATTAATTCAGACGAAGACGACAAGATCTCTTGGAGTAGACGCTGTAAAAATTTCTTGCGCTTGCATTGACCACGTGACAATCCCAATAAATAACGTGCCCTTCCTGGTAATAGCATCATTTTATGCCAACATCGACCGCGCACTCTAAAAACGAGTACGCCCATGTGGGAGTATAAAAGGGAGTAACTTGCCCTGTAACACACTCCCTTTTATGAAAGGGTGGGCGCTAGAGGACAGCTTACTCCACTTTTATACTCTTTTTAAGGATGCGGTACTTCTTGAGAGTCTTGGTTGTCACGGCTGCTGATCTAAAACAATTATCAATGCCTTCAATCGCTTCCCGTCGTTGAACAGTGGAATCCCAAGAAGAAGAACTCTTCCCGCGACCGGGCGTCGGCGAGGCCGCGGTGGCTGGCACGAATCGGAGCCCCCGAGCCGCTGTTCCGGGACTTCTCCCGCATGGGCGACGTCCATGACGAGTGGTACCTGACGGCGGCGCAGGGCATCGCCGGCCACCGGGACATGCGCGGCCTGTTCCGCGTCGAGCAGGCGCTCGTCGAACTGGCGGCGCACCGGCGCGGCGCCGGCGACTACGCCCGCACTACCGTCGCCCGCCTCGCCCATGCACCCCACTGGAACTGGACGCGCTTCCTCGGCGTCGTCTTCCGAGGTGATCTGCTCGGCTGGGTCACTAATTGCCATAGCTGCACACGGGGCCAGTATCCTGGAAGTAAATTAATACTTAATAATTGTTTTTTGGGGAAAGGAAATGGCGCAGTATGTCTCATATATCGTTGGACACCTGAACCGCGCCGTAAGGGAAGGAATAAAGGAGAGAGTGAAAGAAGAAACGAAGAAAGATGTGCCGTAGTGGAGGGCTCCGGAATAATTTCGACCACCTGGGGATCTTTTTTAATTGGTTTTTTGGGGAATTGAAATGGCGCAGTATTTTATATACTGTTGGACACCTGTACCGCGCCGTAAGGGAAGGGATAAAGGAGGTAGTGAAAGAATAAAGGGGTGCCGTAGTGCTGTGCTCCGGAATAATTTCGACCACCTGGGGATCTTTAACGTGCACTGACATCGCACAGCACACGGGTGCCTTAGCGTTTTGACTTGGTTCTGGGGGAAAGGAAATGGCGCAGTATAAAGGAGAGAGTGAAAGTAGAAAGGAAGAAAGAGGTCTGCTGTGGAGGGCTCCGAAATAATTTCGACCACCTGGGGATCTTTAACGTGCACTGACATCGCACAGCACACGGGTGCCTTAGCGTTTTGACTTGGTTCTGGGGGAAAGGAAATGGCGCAGTATAAAGGAGAGAGTGAAAGTAGAAAGGAAGAAAGAGGTCTGCTGTGGAGGGCTCCGAAATAATTTCGACCACCTGGGGATCTTTAACGTGCACTCACATCGCACAGCACACGGGCGCCTTGGCGTTTCGCCTCCATCGAGACGCGGCCGCCGTATTCGGGTTCGAACCCTGATACTCCGGATCAGCAGCAGAGCACTCTAACCACTGAGCCACCGCGGCGGCTAAAGGTCCCACTAACTGTGGGACATGTCTACATGGAAGTGGCTCAAACTGGGCACGTCCACTTGCACCGCAAATAGCAAATGCTGCCTCCACCTCCTTGGAACAAATGAAATGAAATCAAAATTAATTTTACCCGTAGCGGTATAGGTTGCGCGCGTGTTCAGTTCATGATGTAGCGATAAAAACACGCGCACAACACTATGTTTACTGGAGCTGGAGTGGGGCGTACAACACAAAAGGTCCCCAGGTGGTCGAAATTACTCCGGAGCCCTCCACTGGGCCCCTCTTTCTCTCTTCTTTCACTCCCACCTTCCCCTCTATCCTTACTGCGCGGTGCGGGTGTCCACCGGGATATGTAAGACAATTACTGCGCCATTTTTCTTTCCTCAAAAACCAAAAACTAATTTCTCGCTTCCTGTCCCGACCCGCCGCGGTGGCTCAGTGGTTAGGGCGCTCGACTACTGATCCGGAGTTCCCGGGTTCGAACCCGACCGCGGCGGCTGCGTTTTTATGGAGGAAAAACGCTAAGGCGCCCGTGTGCTGTGCGATGTCAGTGCGCGTTAAAGATCCCCAGGTGGTCGAAATTATGCCGGAGCCCTCCACAACGGCACCTATTTCTCTTTCTTCTTTCACACCCTCCTTCATCCTTTCCCTTACGGCGCGGTTCAGGTGTCCAACGATATATGAGACAGATACTGCGCCATTTCCTTTCCCCAAAAAACAATTATTATTATTATTCCTGTCCTCTTTCCAATCAAAGCGAAGTGTTTTCCACGCTTTTGCATCGCAGGCATCGCCACTTTCGGCCGACGGACCCCAGTGCTCGTGAAAGGCGGCTCCTTCCAGAGGCAGCTGGCCGCGCTCATTTCCCAGTTCGGCCCCGTCCATATGCTCAACTACCTGGCCTTCCGCTTGCACATCCAATACGCTCCTTTCCTGGAACGAAGGCCACGCTTCCTTAGGCTGGCGCAGCTCTCGGCGGCACGGCAGCCCGGATGGCACGACGGCGACCCGCTGGATGACGTCAGCGACTTGCGCTGTCTGAGACTAATGACGAGCGCAGTTCCGGAGCTCATGGCTTTCGTCTACTGGAACGGTGCCCGGCCCAGAGGTCGGAAGCGGGACCGGAGCAAGCAGGAGGCGCAGCGATCGCGTGGCTTCCGGGACATGACCCGCCATCTGGTGGACTGGACTGTCAGGACGGCGCCCCACGAGGTAATCTGCGCACCGTCATGGTTGATGACACGATGTGGAGATGACCGACAGCGTTCTTCAGAGTATGGTCTAGCCATACAGTCAGAACCACAACAAAACAGCGCTCGCTAGAACTGTAGGTGGTGGTGGTGGTGGTGAAAACTTTAATAGACACCGGGGAGGTTAGGACACACAGGTCCATGGGCCACGCACGACCCCACTGCACTCAAACGTTCATATGTCCCGGAGGCTCATGACGCTGGCAGCCCGGCCTGTGGCGATGGCTTGCTTGGCCGGGTCCTCGGAGCGCAGTAGGGTCTCCCGAGCCTCCCAAGTGGTAAGGTCTTCCAGGCCCCACGAGGAAGGATCCGCCGGGCAGAGGAAAAGGATATGATCGAGAGTGGATTTGGGGTGGTGGCAGAGGGTACAGGAGGGGTTTGTGTGGACTTGGTGACAGCGCGAGCGTATATAAGGGGAGGGTAAGGTGCGTGTTTGGAGCCGCCTCCAAAGAGTTTGGTGATAATTGTCGAGAGAGGGATGGGGGGGGGGTAAAGCCGACGCCCGGCTTTGCAGGCCTGCGTCAGCTCACTGAATGAATGCATGCGCTCCTGTGAGAACCCTAGATCGGAGACCTCCGGTGCCCGGTTGAGAGAACCTCGGGCTATTGCGTTGACAGCCTCGTTGCCAGGATTCCCGGAGTGGGCAGGCACCCATATGAGCTCCATGTTGCGGGGCGGGTGTGTGGCGAGAGAGTTCAGTATGCGAAATGTAAGGACCTGAACTCCCCCGCGAGCAAAATTTAGTATGGCAGTTTTAGAATATACCGGGCCTCCGTGCGCGTGATGGCTAGGGCAATGGAGGCCTCTTCAGCCTCCTCCGAAGTGGCAGGGGGGGATATGTGAAGGAGTTCCCGGGTTCGAACCCGACCGTGGCGGCTGCGTTTTTATGGAGGAAAAACGCTAAGGCGCCCGTGTGCTGTGCGATGTCAGTGCACGTTAAAGATCCCCAGGTGGTCGAAATTATTCCGGAGCCCTCCACTACGGCAAATATTTCTTCCTTTATTCTTTCACTCCCTCCCTTATCCCTTCGCTTACGGCGCGGTTCAGGTGTCCAACGAGATATGAAACAGATACTGCGCCATTTCCTTTTCTCAAAAACCTATTATTATTATTATTATTATTATTATTATTATTATTATTATTATTATTATTATTATTATTATTATTATTATTATTATTATTATTATTATTATTATTATTATTATTATTATATGTGAAGGGTGGCAGTCGGTTGAAGGGGGGTTCATGATGGCTACAACCGCGTCCTCGCCTGTGCATGCGGCATCCACCCACACGGCATCCGGTTCCGTGCCATAGTGTTTGTGGAGGGCCCGTGCGCGAGCTCTGCGGCGGAGTTCGTGGTAGGTGGGTGCATGTTTTTGGGGAGTGGCTTAATAGAACTGTACAGACCATACAAGGACAGGACATAGCGCTGTCCTCTCCACTGCTATACCCAGTAACTCTCATAGTGCGAAGAAAATTGGTGGGGGTTAAGCGTACAGAAACTGAGTAGACTTGCGGAACCAGGTGTTCATTCTTCAGTCGGAGGGAACACTTAAGCCCCGCCTTGAGGGTGTGGCGCAATAGCCTCAGTAGGTTAATGCCCCTGTCCGAAGACTTGGTCATTCTCTAGTTAACATTCATAAATCGCAGTGAGTCGTCATCCACTACCAGCGCTGTGGCGCAGCGGTTCAGCGATGAGCCACTGCTCTGCAATGGCAGGTGCTCCAGCGGCAGGGCTTGTGCGGCCCATGTTCCTCTTCCCGAACAACCAAGCAACCATTTATTCAAATGCCACCTGCCAGGGCTATTTGTAATGATGCCACAATGTTACATTACTTCGGTGCCGTGACGCCCTCCTTACATTGGCTACGGTTGTCGCGACGCTCCTCCGAACTTACCCGAGCTTCCTCCCATTGGCTGCAGCTTTCGCGATGGTCTTCCGAACTAACCCGAGCTTACTCGGATAAGCTCGGGTTAGTTCGGAGCACGAGAGAAGATGAAAAGACTCCCGCACGGGGTTGGGGTAATGCTTTCGCTCTAATTTGTCAAAGTTCTGAGCACAACTTGGGCACAGCGAAAGGCAAGTCATTTTAACATTTACAGGAAGAATTTGCTGCGCTAATTCCGTGCACAGAATTGAAGAACAACGGTAGGTCAAATAAAGTCTCGCGATATGGACCATGAGAAATTCTACCAAACACCTCGAGAGGATTCTGCTTTAAAAGTGTTCGATGCTGCCATCTTGCAACATATTTTCTTTTTCATACTCACATTACCAAGACAAATTCTACGTTCCTATTACAGCTTGAGCGCGCCCACGGCAGGGGGCGCAGTCGTATCTCGAGTCTCCTGAGGGCCATCGAGCTACTGCGGCACCAGCTGTTCCTACCCGAGTGGCTGCACAAATCGCGTCTGCGCATGCGCTTCGCCGAGCTCGCATTCGCCGATGCCGAGGAGTCGCCATTGGTCTCGTGGAGAGGTCTTCTGGCCTCCAGGAAGAGGAACGCCCTGCTCAAAATCGCCGACCGGGGCTTCGAGACCTTCTGGGAGGTACGCGGACATGCAGGCGAGGTGCTTTCGACACTTGAATCACTGAAAATCAGAATCACTCAGTGGTTAGGGCGCTCGACTACTGATCCGGAGTTCCTGGGTTTTAACCCGACTGCAGCGGCCGCGTTTTTATGAAGGAAAAACGCTAAGGCGCCCGTGTGCTGTGCGATGTCAATGCACGTTAAAGATCCCCAGGTGGTCTAAATTATTCCGGAGCCCACCACTACGGCACCTCTTTCTTCCTTTCTTCTTTCACTCCCTCCTTTATCCCTTCCCTTACGGCGCGGTTCATGTCTCCAACGATATATGAGACAGATACTGCGCCATTTCCTTTTCTTGAAAAGGGGAAGTCTATTGACTGCCAGACCAGCAATCTATGTATACACAAAAGGGCACATGGAAAAACATAATATATCTGGTCGAAGCAATTACAAAACCAATGAAGGCGAACGTGAAGAAGATCTTGGATGGATGGATGGAAACTTTTGTTAGAAAGAAAAGGAAAGAAAAAAATCTTCCAGGGTGGTCTTCTACTGGTCGAGGAGTCCACGTGCTTGTGCCTCACATAAGGCCCGATCGACCAGCCATTTCTGGTTGGCGGGCTGAGCGATCCGTAAAGCAGCCTCCCAGGAAGTATGAGTGGGATTGGGGATGGGGGTACTGCCTGTGGGGAAGGCCACTCCCTAAGGTAGTGGAAAAGTGTGGATCTGGGCACGCCACAGGTGTTACAATGAGGAGGAAAGGTGGGATGAAAGCATTAGAGACGGTAGGGTTATATAAAGCAGCCCGTCTGTAATTTTCGCCACGTGGCTCTGGATAAGGATGACAATGTATTGTGGGGTGGTGGTAATGTCAATGGTAATGGCGGTAAAGAGCTTTTAAGCTCGTGTTTATGCACAAACAAATAGTAGCTACGTTCCTCAGCTCACGAACCGCAAATGAAGCCAGTTCTCACTTGATTAGAAACCGCTAGCTTATGCATTCAGCGCACAAAAAATTAGTGGTCCAGTAAGAGGCTTTTGATCAAAAAAATTCAACTCTAAGTGTAACTCTTGCTTGCTTTCAACGCTGATTGTGTACTGGCGGGGTTGCATCGAAGTTTTAATCAATGTCAAATTAGAATCTGAGATTTAGGCTAAGCGGAGATATTATTGTTACTCTTCATTTTGCTTTACCCTGCTGACGACGAACAGCCAAAAAAATAATGTAGATTAACTCAGCTAATCCAGGATATACAAAGCGAAATACGTCGGCGTTCACCGTGTTCATTGGCGTTACGTTGACAATGTTCTAGAAGGCGATGGCTTTGAGCAAAGGAACGGCGCATAACTGGCTCCCTGGATATGCGGACGGGTCATTCGTGATTTGATACATATGGCGGTGGTGAGAGAGAGATGTGGCCTGAATGCATTAGCGCTGACAGCGTTGTGGCTGACAAGTGGCACTGCAGCAATAGCTGGGCCGCAGCGTTCATTTGGTGATCAATCTCTCGCGATCAACCATTAACCTCCCAGGGTGGGATGGAGGGCGCGCTGCCTATCCACTGTGCGGAACGCAATCAAAGCAGGCTTTTGCAGTTGAACACCAATGCCACGTACATGAAAACGAGATGGAGGTCTCCGCTGACCGACGGAGCCGGTTGTGCGCCTTTCCTTTCGTGAAAATCACCGGCACTGCCTTTGCAAAGCGGTAAACGCCAATGAACTCTATGAACGCCGTTGGCTCACTTGTTTTATTTGGTTTGAGAGGAAAGGAAATGGCAGAGTAACCGTCTCACATATCTCGGCGGACACCCGAACCGCGCCATAAGGCAAGGGATAAACGAGGAGTGAAAGAAGAAAGAGGTGTGTTAGTGGAGGTCTCCTTTTGTAATTTCGACCACCCGGGGATCTTTAACGTACAGTGACATCGCACAGCACACGGACGACTTTGCGTTACGTCTCCATCGAAACGCTGCCGCCGCGGTCGGGTTGGAACCCGGAACTCCGGATCAGTAGACGAGCGCCTTAACCACTGAAACACCGCGGTGGGGTAGAATCACTGCGCCTTCAAGAATATCGCTAGCTGCTTATTTGTGGAAGGAGAGCAGTAGTAGCGGGAGAATACCAAATGTTTAGAACATGAATTGAATACGAATAGTTCTGCCCGAATATCACTCGAATATCTGGTTCGAACCCGACCGCGGTGGCTGCGTTCTTATGGAGGAAAAACGCTAGGCGCCCATGTGCTGCGCGATGTCAGCGCACGTTAATGATCCCCACGTGGTCGAAATTATTCCGGAGCCCTCCACTACGGCACCTCTTTCTTCCTTTCTTCTTTGACTCCCTCCTTTATCCCTTCCCTTACGGCGCGGTTCAGGCGTCCAACGATATATGAGACAGATACTGGGCCATTTCCTTCCCCAAAAACCAATTATTATGATTATTATTAAATGAAATAATAAACCACTGGCACATTGGTTCACGCAACCACTTTTATTTGCACATCATCTAGCATTCTAATTTGGGGAATAATAAAGCAGCACACTTATAACTGAATTCATACTTCGGATGAGGATTTAATAATTTGTGATAGTGCTTTAACATAGCGAATATGAACGGTCCTGTTAGTCTGTGATGCGCACAAGGATCGTGAAACTCGGTTAACTGCCGTTAGTATGCGACGCTCGCTCGTTGCTGGTAAATGGAATAGTCGTGGTGCCGCCATCGGTGCCCTTCTTATCTCTGCAATAACCTCCTTTCGCATACCCTCACACATGCCGGGCACGAACACTGGTATGTATTAATGTTTGGCTCAATATCAGGAAACGGCCACAGGTTCTGCCATGGCAGGTTACGGCGACAGTTTCTACAATTAAGCTGCAGAATAGACAACCCTGCACAGTCCCATATCAAGAGCCAGCATATCAGCCTTTTTTTTATCATTAGCTCTCACGTGCTCCGGTGCTTTTCAGAGTGCTTCGTAGGTGTCATACACCTTGTGGCACTACTCCGTTGATGTCAGCATCCCAGATATAGTTTTCAACGCGAAGGCTATGTAAACGACCGACTTGCTAATGCACTTACGCCCTTCTCCCTCCTAATTCGCCACCAGCGGCTGGGAAATTCATTCATTCATTCATTCATTTTTCGGGCCATACTTCTCCGCTTCGCTGACGGCTAAGCGCAAATGTCGCGCGCCTTCATCATTGAAATATGAAGTCATACCGAAATAGACACTGTCTAGTTATCACAAAACGGAATGACTTCTATCGCATTACAAGGCGATGCACAGAGTCTGCCATTTTGGGTCACTATAGCTCAAGTAAGGGAAGCCTTGCAGCGACCAAGAAAAAAAAGTTAATGCTTCGGAATGCTCTCACGTGTGTTCGATTTTCTGGCGATCTTCAGGTCTCATCGAATATTCGAAATTCAATTGAGATGAGTTCACCAGCTGAATATAAATGATAAATAAAAAAGTTCGAATATTCCATTCGTATTCGAAGCGTTCGAATATACGCACGCCCCTAGAAAGCTGCAATCTTTCTCGCTGTATGTAATATAAAGACATCCAGTGAGACATCGCGGGAGAAGCCAGAAATCAAACTCGTTCTGCATGTTTTCAATCGTCGTCTTCACCGAGAGCATGCCTACACAGCTTCGAGGCCGGGCGATATGCAGTTTTAGCATTGAGCCGGTCAAGTCAACCTGCTGCTGACGTAGGATCCAACAAAGAACGAAGGCGCAGCCCCTGCACTATTCCGAAATCATTATATCAGATGGATCCGGCCATGAGACAAAAAGAGCAACCGAAATCAGGCTAGAACAGGGCTAACAAATTCAAACAAAATGAAAGGAAGAAAACCAGCACCTCCAATTCTCTGTTTATCTCAGAACTTCGTGAACTTTTTTTTTTTGATCAGCGGTTCTAAACATCCGTTCTAAACCTCCAGCAGGCATTTAGAATGTGCCCGCCACGGTACCCGAGTAGTTATCGCGTGTTACTGTCCCGCAAGACGCCGGAAAATCGAACCTCGACCGCACCGGACGCAATTTAATAGAAATCATACCATGAATATGCTACTGTGCTATATAATTGCATCCGTGGCTCTCTCCTACAACAAGCATTACGCCCTCATTTCGTCTACCCCTTTTCACAGTTTTTTCCAATGTTTGGTTAATATGTTCACCGAGAGCAAGGCTAGGCCTTTATCTTCTTCATAGCCAGATAAATCTATAAAGTTTAATAGCTCAAGTTTTCATTAGAATCTGCAGCAAGCCGTGGAGCTCAGACACGGGGGACACTGGTTTACGCCAAAGTTGTGTTCCTTAATCAGGCATCAATACTGTTTTCCGAGTGCCCCTTACAAAAATTTCTTTAGACAATCTACATACTGTCCATAGACTTCTGTCTGTAAAGTCTATAGACTCTCTATAGACAAACCCTTGAGAACAGTCTATAGGCAATACAAATTCTATAGACAGCCTATAGACAATCTGTAGATTTATAGCCATGCACATTTAGTAGTCTTTTGACTATAGACTATGAATAGACAAAAAGAAATATTGTAAGAAGGCAATAGAGTCTATAAGAAGTCTATAGACTGTATATAGATCATTTTCATTAGGAACTATTTCTATAACGTGCTAGCAGCCACCAGATTTCGTGAAAAAGCGCGTCGGTCCTCCTAAAGCCTGCACATCTACCGCGACTGCCGTGACTATAAGGAGTTAATGCATAGAACCTGCATTCGCCGATATAGTTGGAGACTATTACCACGTCTTCCTCCTGCTTGTCGATTTCAGGGTTCAGCACTGAGGGATACGCCATGGCTGGACGCGGACGAAGAGTACCTAGCCGTACCACCTGGTGCCGTTGACACCAGGTACAGCACCAACCGCGTTTTTCTGGAACACAACAAGGCACTCTCTCATAACGTGTCACCGGGTTCATTACGAAGAGCGGTTGACACAGACGGTGGAAAAGCAAGGTACAACGAAGTTCTGAGTGCTTACTCCGCTGTGCAGCTCATACTGTATGGAGAAAGAAATTGCAATGACCCACGATCGTGTTCACACATACTCTAAGCGGAAAGACAAGATAGCAAGATGACCTTGGATTTGACACCGCCAAATTCAGAAAGGAATAGAATAATAAGAATAAGGTAGTAAAATGATAGATCGAGTGACGCAAGTACTCTCCGAGGTGAGAAGGAAGAAAATAAATTGAAATTGAAATTGAAAGGGTGGGGTGCTCCATGAATAACTACCACCAGCAAATATTCTAGGCCATAAAGGATTTTTCTTCTTCCGGTATACAAATAGGGATAGGGTAGAGCAAATCCCCACGCAGGGTCTGGGCTCCGATCCTCCAGTAAATTGAGAACAAAACAATACAAGATTGTTTTGGATTGAAAAAAAACAATTTAAGTGTATAGTCAACCTTCAGAAAGAAAAAGAAGCTGAAGGATATAAGGACGAAGAAGAAGATTATTCATGGAAGAGAACGTGATAATACTTTGTTTAACCAGGGAAAGCAAAGTGCCGTAACAACTTATTGTAAAGACACTCCCGAGAAGACGTTGTTATGAACAGAAGAAGCGTGGCTAAATGAGATACTCTAGATGTCTTCTAGGTGTTTCTGCACTGAGTGCCCAAAGCGCTAACACCTCAAGTGAAGAAAAAACATGGTGGGACGCTTAACGCACGTTCAGAGTGAAAGGCGATAGCATTACAGGTCCCCAGTGTTGCTACATTGGACGGGATAGCGTGTACAGCTCGTTCGGTCGAAAAGCCGTCAGCGTAGTCGGCACCGGGCGTCAGAAATATTTGATGGCTGCGTGAAAAAAAAACCGTACGTTGGTAATTTGTGCTTCTAGTAATTGATGATTGATTGGTGTGTGATAGGCGATAACGAGTTAATGAAATCATTGTAATTTATTTACTGAATAATGAGAGAAATGAAAAATAAATTGGAAAAAAAGGGTTTCAAAGGTGTCAAAATGCTCAGAATGAAAAGTCAATGCTTGTTGATGCTAATTAAGAAAATTTGGAGTGTGTAATTGATAGATTAATTATTCACACAATTGATAAAAATGAAAAATGCGTTCAAAGGTGTCAAAATTCTCAGAATAGAAAGCCTAACCCGCTACGCTATTGCGTCCTACCCTTAAGGCGGAGCTTAAGTGTACTCTCCAATTTTTTTATGCGTTTCGGGGTTGCTCCTGAGGCACTCGACAGCACTTAATAGGTTCACTTCTGTCGCGCAGCTGAATCGGTATATGATGTCACAAGATCAAGTGACCTTTTAATCTGGTAGGCCGGTTGCCACCTGCTAGGGTGGGCACGTTGTGATGACGTTACAAGGTCGCCTGAGCTCTCTCAACCAATAAATATAATCCCCACCTACCACAGTGGGCAGGTCGTGTGGACGTCACAAGATCAGGTGATTTCCCTCGACCAATCAGGGAAGTTAGCCTCGGTCAGCGGCAGGGCTTTGTTGCGACAACTCTAACGCTATCGCGTTAATATCAAGCGGAACCTTGTCAATAATTGTTAGCCTTGATCGTATAGGATTTCAGCTGCGTTTAGGAACTGCTAGTCAGCGGGAGCAATGCCCAATGCCTTCTGCCTGGGCTCTGCAGACAGGATAGAAAAATTGAATGTATATATGCACGTACACCTTACCTGATTCTGTCGAAAATGAATGAATGATGTAATGAATTAATGAATGAATGAAATCTGAACCTGCAGATAACCTGCAGATAGGGGAGAATGACCTCGTCTTGAAACCTCCCCTTCGACCCACCCCAGAAATTCAAGAGAACATCGGGGCTAAATAACATGGACACACTTTTTTATATGCGATGTTTTTTTTTAGTGTTTACCTCCTGGTCACAACAACGACAGCTGCAGCTTATTCATTTTACGAGCGATTCAGTTAGATGAGCCCATAAAGAAAGAGGCTCGAAAATTTCGCGAACGTTGTATCCTTCATAAATCGCATTAGCTAAGCCCGCACATGTCATGTTGCCACAGATGCTTTAAGTGACAGCGAAATGGAAGATGGCAACCACGTAGTCGACTACCACACCTTGTTTCGTTTTTTCTATCTTTTTCGCTATTTCCGAAAGTCTATTTCATGATATCTCATTAATGGTGAGCCCAAAAAATGCTCTTTTGAGAGATGAAACGAATGGTTCTTTTCTTTTCGAATGATAAAACTCAATTGCAAACCTAAAAGCCTTTCTGTGCTAGATTTAGGAATGACTGAACGCCCTTGCATGGCAACAAAAAGGACGAACCAACCTCAGTAGAAAGCCTAACATTCAATATCCCCTGATCGGCCAGCTTCACGCACTGTATGACTGTTTTACAGCAGCACCTCAAGAGTGCGGAGATAATAGTTGCATAAATTTCTCATGTTTCGGATCTCGGTGTCTCTCACACATATATAAGTCCATCAGGAAAGATTATCTTCGCAGCTGTAGGGGACACGTAAGCTGTTTGTCGCTTTGATTATAATTATTCGGCAGAAAGGACACATAGGTTGATGCGACAGTAGTATTTAAAAGTGGAACAATAATTTTCCGTTCTCGGTGCGTCAAGAGTCAAGACCGACAAGGACTCCGTTATCGTTGCTTGAATGTCAATGGTAGTGAAGCATGTCCCCGGAGATCAGCTTCGGAAAACGGTCTTGACGCAGTCACGGTTTGTTTCTGAAAGCAAGCGCAAGCGTCCACACCTGTTTTTAAACTTTTGGACATTTCTGGCTCATAACAGCGGCTTCTATTGTCATTAGAACACAGTAGTTTTGATACACGCGAAATGTTTACTTCATTCTCCATAAATTATCTGGAAAGTGGTCAGAAAGGTGACGCCACACACAAAGGCGTATAGGAGGAGGAGGTAAGCTTTATTAAAGAAGAGGTCTCAGGCGCGGGCTGGGGTGACGTTCCCCTCCCCGCGGGGAGCTCCTCTTCTCCAAGGCTCCAAGTTGCCGACCGACGGTGTTGTTCGGCGACCTCTTCGGCCCGCTCCGTGGGTTGGAGTTGAACCTCCGGGTCCAAGCTGAGCAGCGCGGCCTCCCACTGCGATTGGGTACAGAGCTGCAGACTCTGTGATGGCTTGTCTCAATTACATGAGTATCGGATGTGTGGTGTGTCATGCCTTTTGGTGCCCGCCGGGAGAATTCTGACGGGGCTGGACTGTTCCGGGAACCATACGGAGTACATGTACGGATTAAGGAAAGTGTCTGTTTGGAGCTGCCGCCAACTGACTTGTGTTTTACTTAGAGATCTATGTGTTTCTGGGAAGATTTGTCACTCTTTCTTTCTTGAAGTGGGTAGCAATTTCTTCGTAGGTCGTCACTCGCTCCCTGGCCGACCTGAGGCTAGGTTGGCGCACCTCCCGGTTAATTAAGAATCCTCGGGCAAATTGGTTCGCCGCCTCGTTTCCAGAATGGCCCGAATTGGCGGGGACCCAGACAAAGGCGTATATTTCTGGCTTCTTTTGCAGGTTCGACGGCCCCGCTTTCTTCATTCACCACGTGCCCTCCCTGGGCGTCGACTTGCCTCGGCTTCTCGCGTCTCGGCTCGGCCGAACAGCCGCCCATAATCGCAGAGACTCCTTGCGGCTGCGGCTGGACCTGCTGAGTGATTGTCTGCGTCGGCAGCATCATAGCGCGCGTCCTTCAAGCGATGCCGCCGCCCGCGAGGACATGCTCGACCTATTGGCCCTACGTGTCGCCCTGCACGTGTTCCGTCACCAGGTGGCGCGTGGGAGCCGCCGGTGCGTATGGTCAGAGTACTGCATATATCTTCCACTTGCCGCCGTTCATGGAACCGATGCTGTCATGGCAGCGAACACCGACATTTATAGTTCGCTAATCGGCGACCTTTTCAAGCCTCTTAGCTGCCACCTGGGACCTGCAAGACGCACAAGGTGCTGTTTGAAGAAATCGAAAACATGTATTTTTCCACGGTTGCGGAAAAAAACTGTCCTGACAAGTTACTCTTCAATTTATTAACGCGACTGCGTTAAAGGTCCCGTTGTCCAGAAAATCCGATGTCGGCGTCGTGAGCGAAAAATCACGAGCTTGATTCTGGCAGGTGGTGCCCAGCGAGCAACCTATGAGGAAAGCGGGCCACCTGGGTCACGTGACCTTGCGGCGTCATCACAACCTGCTCATTATGACAGTTGGCAGTCAAATTAATGATTGTTCGCCCGGGAAGAGCAACCTAGGCCACACAAGGCCCATGGCTGGGAGCTCCTGCCATCGCAGGGCAGTGGCGCATCGCTTAAGTGCTGCACCATTGCGTTAGGAGGGGAATTAGGACTCCCTGGGATCTATGAATGTGAAGTAAAGAATGGCCTTCTGCATATTTGCGGATTAACTCATAACGCTATCGCGTTCATCATACTCTAAAGGCGGAGCTTATATGTCCCCTCCAGTATTTGTTTCCACTTATTGTTCGGGTGCTGGTTCGCGATAACCCCGAAATCGGCTACGCAATCAACAGAGAGGTTGAACTTGTCGCCTATAGCAAGTACGCTGTAAAGGGAGACGCAAAGAGCACCACAAAATTGATTCTTGCACTCGCTACGTTTGGCAGCTGCAGACGTACACTTCCCTATCCGCTTGTGTGTAGGGGATCCTCTGGAAAAAATGTTTGGTGTTTCGGTTGCACGTGGTGGTACCTCACAAGAGACCGCGTCCCAGCGTTGCGGATCACGCCACTCTACACTGCCGTCAAAGTTCTAGTGTCTAGGAAGTTACACAAAGTGCAGTTACGCAAAGAACATTCACATAGTATGCGAATGTTCTTTGTGCAACTTCACGCTTGTCGGTTGACGTCATCGGGGTAGAGAAGACAAAGAGAGAAGGAATGAGAACGATGCCTTTGGAGGTGCAGTTCTCCGCTTTCGCCTGACGCATTAACCCGAAATAGACGCTGTTAATGCCCTACACGGCATTGCATGTCCTTCTGGATGAATCCATGGCTCGTTACTCGTTCTGCGCAGATAGGAAAATGCAGCAGCTGCTCATTCTTACGCCTTTGCATTGTCTTGTCCGGTGTCCTTGGATAAATCACAAATTTTAGCCAACTGCAGTCAAGGCGAGCCATATTGAGGGCCAAGGGCATCGCAGAATTGTTCGATCTATCGCGTACTTCCGTCTATAAAAATTGCAGTGGATAACCTTATCTGTAACACACAAGCAATACATTGCACCCACGCTAGTGACGTGCGTCATGGCGCAGCCTGCAGGCTGAGCCCACCTCCCCTCTTTAGTCATCGTTAGGCTTAGCACTCCTCGTATCGAAGCCGCGGCGGACGGTGCTTTGGAAACAGCCACTGTTTATTAATAAGGTGTCAAATCGTGTCAAACCCCAGGTGGTCGAAGTTTCCGGAGCCCTTCACTACGGCGTCTCTCATAGCCTAAGTCGCTTTGGGACGTTAAACCTCCATAAACCATAAACTATCATATCGTGTCACCAGTAGTCTCCACATATTATAATGTTATTAAAACATGGTATACAGTGGTTTTCCGGAAGGCCTTCGAGAGACCGCCGCTAGGCTTTACTAGTATAGTTAGATTGGCTTCATCGCATGGCACTGGTGTGACAGAAAATGAGTGCAGGAGACAGCAGGCCCCCTCAAGCACAACCCACGGTACATTGTCACGTGGTTTCACAGCGCTAGACCTGCCGGCGAATGCCCAACGCAGTGGACACGGCCACCTCCACGCTTTGCAGAACCGCCACTTGGTGGGGCGATGCATGCCGTTCGATGTATCGAACAACCTGCGAAATTGGAGCTCGATATGCTGAGCTAATTTCTTATACTTTTGTGCAGGATTTTGAAGAGGATAATCTGTTTGATACCGCAAATAATTCAAATTACCTCGGTTCGGTGTAAAAGAGCTTGACTGCATTAAATTAATTTTCAAATTTGCGGCGGCTGCATTTTTATGGAGGCAAAACGCTAAGGCGCCCGTGTGCTGTGCGATTTCAGTGCACGTGAACGATCCCCAGGTGGTAGAAATTATTCCGGAGCCCTCCACTACGGCACATTTTTCTTCCTTTCCTCTTTCGATCCCACCTTTATTCCTTCCCTTACGGCGCGGTTCAGGTGTCCAACGATATATGAGACAGATACTGCGCCATTTCCTTTCCCTAAGAACCAATTATTATTATTATTATTATTAGTCACTCCAGCTATCATGACTGCGCTCTTTTTACCGCTTGCGTCGAATTCTGCCGAGACGTTATTGACGAATAGACGCTAAATAAGTACATGGACCTACCCTTGGTCGCCATTCTTCATCCGCAGGTTTCATATGGGTGCAGTTAGTTCGGCTGCAAACGTGACGTACGGCACAGACCAGCTGTTCTTCTACGAGTTCGCCATGGACCGGTGCGAGGCCTACGACGAGGCTTACCTACAGCAGCGCACGGTCAACGGGCTGCGCTCGCCTGCTCCGACGCTCGTCAATGGACCACTCAGGAACCTCCGGACTTTCGCGAGGGCTTTCAGCTGCTCACGGGGTTCGCCAATGAGTCCCGAGCGCATATGCAAGCTTTAGGTTGCGTCGGATCGTCGTCGTGCTTAGCGTAATCCACGCGTGATAAACACAAAAAAATCATTCACACATTGAATGACACCGATAGAAATTATAAGTGATAAAACCCTGTGGCACTATTCGATAAGGATCGCTTGGCGAAGAATTAAGACATTTCACGGAAACAACTTCTCTTCTACGTGCTGCTGGTTACGAGCTAACACACATGCGTCACTATGATGTCACTTGGAAATGAAGACGTTGCCAACAGTGCATATGAGTGCTTGCTGCATCCATTGCTTGTGTTTTGTTTACTATGCTCCGACTGTTGTTTACGCCGCTCCTGGTTTGGTCTTGACAGGACCGATAGTCAGAGCAATACAAGTACATTGTAATGCACCTTTCTCTCTACGGGGAAACACTGGGCGGGTGTCTTTGAAATGATTCGTTGAAGAACTTACCCCGAAAAGTAAAAATTAGTAGGGGGTTTAACCTAGTTAAAGCGAGTCGACGTGCGAAACCATGTCTTCGTTCATCAATTGGAGGGGACACTTAAGCGCCGCCTTAATGGACGCGATAGCTTTGTAGGGTTAGCGCCCATATGTGCAGAATTGGTCATTCTCTAGCAATCACAGATTGCGGCCAGTCCTCATACCACAACCAGCGTAGTGGCGCAGCGGTTAAGGGATGCGGCACTCCACTGGCAGGCATGGCAGTTTCTATTACAGCCACCGGTAGGGACTGTGCGACTCATGTTGCTCTTCCCGAGCAACCACTCGCGAACCAATCATTATTTTAACTGCCTCCTGCCAAGCTGCTCAGTTTGCTCACTACACGGTGGGCAGGTTGTGATGACGCCCTCCTCCGAGTGGCTACACCTGGCGCGACGCTCCTCCGAACTTACCCGATCGCCCATTGGACCACACATGCCAGACGGGCATCTGGCTAATGTCCGAAGATGGATGTTCAAATCTCCGTAGGACATCCGCCAAAATTCACGGCACCTACTACGGGCATCTGTCGGATTTCCCCCTCAAAAAAATTGATGTCTGTGAGGACGTCCCACGTGCGTCTAAAGAGGACATACTGACATCCAGGGGACGTTCAAAATCGAGACACGCCCAGTGCAGAGATCCATGAGGTGTCCTCGAGATTGCTCCTATTGGCTGTGGCTTGCCCGACGCTCCTCCCAACTAACCTGAGCTTACCCGAGTAGCCCGGGTTAGTTCGGGGCACAAGACAAGACAAATTTCTTGTTCAGGGTTGGCTAGTTCGGAACGCAAGACAAGGCACAAGAAAAGATTCTTGCTCGGGATTGGTACGTCTGGAGTCGTGCTTTCGTACCGAAGCGACGTAGCGGGACAAGCCGCAAGCGGTGGTTAAGGCCACCGGAAGCATTCTCCCACTGTACGTTATCCAAAATTTGAGCAAGAGTAAAGTACGCCACTCATTCCAATGTGAGCCGTTTGAATGTTTTGAGCATTGTGCACCCATTTGCGAACCCAGCACCTTGGGAAGAAAAACCGGTGTTTGTTGCAAACTAATGCGGCTATGATCAAGTCTCAAACTGTACTCCCCCCGTTCGTCTATTTCCATTTTTGCGAGTTTGCTATGGATTTCCTGCGACATTGGGCAGTAGTCAATGGTCCTCTCCCTGTTACGGAATTCCTACGTGATTTATCCCTCACATTTAGTTTATCTAGTTGAAACAACTAGGCTGTGCCGCTCACAGAAGTCTAGCATTAACTTCCCGTTAAAATCTCTGTATCCGCCTGGATTCTCGAAGTGGCCATTCATGTCACTCAGCAGAATAATATCGGAAGTCTCAACTCTGCTTCATATCGGCTCTGAGATAACTAAATCGTCTTCTTTCCCGCATTTGTCCCGTCTCCCTAAATACACTACCCCTAGCCATGTCATTTTACCGGCAATCGTTCCTAATACCCAGACATGTTCTTTGTAAGTTGACTTTATTCTTTGCCAACATCGACGTATCAGCTAGCATGCCTACCTGTCCCCACTTCATATCCGTTTCTGTTCTGTTGCTACCTTCCCAGACGTAGCCATCAGTAAACGCTGGTTCATCTAGATGCCATATCTGTCTTGCACAGAGTGTACGCGCACTATTTCATCGTCCTTCAACTGTGGTTCTATTTCTAACCATTGCGTTTATGTCTACCCCTTTGCATGTTTATGTAATTGATCCTGGTATTAAACTTTTTTTGGTAGTTTTCTTCCTCGACCTCCTAGCGGCCACTTCGTTGGGCTCAGCCTCCATTATTACGCTTTCTCCTTCACTTCTTTTTAACCCTACTGGCGGGGTTGCATCGAAGTTTTAATCAATGTCAATTTAGAATCTGAGATTTAGGCTAAGCGGAGATATTATTGTTACTCTTCATTTTGCTTTACCCTGCTGACGACGAACAGCCAAAAAATAATGTAGATTAACTCAGCTAATCCAGGATATACAAAGCAAAATATATTGGCGTTCACTGTGTTCATTGGCGTGGCGTTGACAATGTTCTAGACGGCGATGGCTTTGAGGAAAGGAAAGGCGCATAACTGGCTCCCTGGATATGAGGACGCCTCATTCGTGTTTTGGTACATGTGGTGGTGGTGAGTGAGCGTGCGAGATGTGGCTAGAATGCATTAGCGCTGCATGCCACCTCCCAGGGTGGTAGGAAGGGCGCGCTGCCTATCCAGTGTGCGGAAAGCAAACAAAGCAGGCTTTTGCTGTTGAACACCAAGCCGCGTACATGGTAGCGAAATTGAGGTCTCCACTGAGCCACGGAGCCGGTTTGCGCCTTTCCTTCCGGTTAGGGCGCTCGACTACTGATCTGGAGTTCCCGGGTTCGAACCCGACCACGGCGGCTGCGTTTTTATGGAGGAAAAACGCTAAGGCGCCCGTCTGCTGTGCGATGTCAGTGCACGTTAAAGATCCCCAGGTGGTCGAAATTATTCCGGAGCCCTCCACTACGGCACCTATTTCTTCCTTTCTTCTTTCACTCCCTTCCTTACCCTCCCCATATGGCGCGGTTCAGGTGTCCAACGATGTGAGACAGATACTGCGCCATTTCCTTTCCCCAAAAACCAATTAATTAAAACCTCACTCAGCCTCATCAGTTGAAGTTGAGGTCTCCTTAGACGCCCTCACCTCACTTTTCCCGAGGCCACTGCTGACCTCACTCAACCTCACCTCAACCTCAAATTGTGAGGTTGAGGTCGGCTGCTCGACATCAGAAAACAAACGAAAAGCAAACCAAAAAGCGATTAAGAAGTTTTTCAGTTAAAAACAATTCTGAGAATCATGTGAGACAGGAAAGCCAAATGGTGATATAGATAAAGAGGACTGGGGAAAGGCAGGAATGTTAACCAGAAAGGAGTTCCGGTTGGCTACCCTGCACTGGGGGAGAGGAATTAGGGGACTAAAAGGAGGAAGAGAGAGGGGAAAAAGGCATAACACACTCACACGCACAACGCTGTCACAATTTGTCACTCAATTCAGTCGCTCTCAAGTAGGCAAAGAGTGCCTTGTATGCTTAGAGAGCAGTCGACTGCTGTGGCCACGGACCGAGGATCTTTTGCTCTGTTAATGGGCGAGGATCGAGGTGGTCCAGGGCACAACACAGTGTATGTCTTGCACTCGAAAATGCAGGGCACTCACAGAGAAGATGAGCGATGGTCTCGTCACAACCACAGCTTTCACAGGCAGGGCTGTCGGCCTTCCCCATCCGGAAAGCATAGTGGTCGGTAAATGCAACACCGATCCATAAACGGCATAACAATGTTGCTTCGAGACGTGCTAAGTTACGTGGAAGACGAAGGCGCAGTCCAAGGTCCAGTGCCTTGAGGCGGACGTTGCAAAACTTTCTCGTGTTCCACGCTGAAAGTGTGAGCTCCAGCGCCAAAGGGCGAAGCCCACACGCAGCGTCAGGTCTTGATATTGGGATCCTCACTGGAAGTCTGTCGTTGTGAGCAGAGCGCGCAGCCGCATCGGCCTGGTGATTACCGTTATAACCACAGTGTCCTGACAGCCACTGAAAATTGATGTCATGACCTTTGGATACGGTGCCGTGATACAGTAGACGGATCTCAGCAACAAGTTGTTCCTGAAACCTGCGACGTAACGCAGCTTGCAGGGCTTGAAGGGCTGCTCTAGAGTCGGTGAAAACCGTCCATTCATGTGGAGGTTCTTGACTGATGAACTCTACCGCAGCCCGTAAGGCTGCGAGTTCCGCACCAGCTGAAGATGTTGGATTGGTCGTCTTCACTTTCATGAAGACGGATCTGGCCGGTATCACCACCGCCCCCTCAGAACTGGTCGAGTGAACGGATCCATGTGTGTAAACATGTATGCGTTGACTGTGGTATGAATGCAGGTGATTCAATGTCAGTTGTTTGAGAGCGGGCAGTGATACACCAGCTTTCTTCATAATTCCAGGAATATAGAGGTGAACCCGAGGTTCTTGAAGACTCCATAAGGGTGATTACGGTCTTGACGCAGGGGTGAACTCCGATGGAAGATATGTGCGATGGGCTTCAATGACTTTGGCGAATGCAGTACGCGGCCTAATTATTGGAAGTGTTGGGAGGTGATAACAGGGAACCCGTGTGAGGTGCCGAATATGTGTTCTCATGGTGTCAACAGCAATATATGTAGTAACAGGATGTTCCCGGACAACAAGAACAGTTGCTGCTGTTGATGCACATTTAGGCAGTCCAAGGCAGGTAAGGAGAGCTTGCGCTTGCACACTTTGAAGAGTCTTGATATTTGTATTTCTAATGGAAATGAAAATCGGAAGACTGTGCCGCATGTAGCCCAGAAATAGGGAACGGTAGAGTTGTAATATCGAGCGCACTGATGCGCCCCAGGACTTTCCCCTGAGGAAGTAGAGGAGGTGGATAATCGCAATTAAGTCTCTTTCTCATGTCGTAGATATGTGGACTCCACGAGAGGTTCCTGTCGATGACAACACCAAGGAAGCGGTGGCTTCTCTCATAGTGAATGGCTTCACCATTAATGCGAATGGTGTAGCGTGACATTATTTTGCGTTTGAACGCCGCAAGTGAACACTTTTCGGTCGAAATGTTCAGGCCGTGTAAGCGAAGATAGGATGTCAATATCGATGCCGCCTTTTGAAGTCTTGCACGAACTTGAGGACCGGTCACCTCTGATGCCCAAATACAGATATCATCTTTGCGCAAAGCGCCACTGCCCGCTTGGCCGTCTTCTGGTAGAAAATAATGCATTCACTGGCACGTCATAAGCACGCAGGCTATTTGAGCACGAAGGGATAGGAAGATGAAGCGCAAAACCTAGCTCGTTCGTATCCCTGATTATACTCCTATATTCTTCGCAGAGTTTTTGGCCATTGGTTTGGCTCTTCTCAAAATTCCCAGACATGTCGCACGGGTTCTTATTCTCACAGACTGCCTTTCAGTTATTGTCTCTCTCCAAAATTCGGAAAAATCTTTCTTGACTCGTTCACTTAGGTTTTTTGTTCCGAGCACAGTGCGCGAGATCCTATTGGTCTGGGTACCTGGGCATTCAGGCGTCTATTTTAACGAGGTGGTGATTTATTGGCAAGGTCAGCTCTCAGCGCACCTGTAATATATCCCGTCCCTCACCTCATTCTGTTAGCAGCTTCACGTTTCCAGCGGTTCCAACATATTTCAGCCACTTTGAGTGATCCGTTGCTGAATACCGTGGACTTTCAACACCTAAAGTACCCATGGAATATCCGGTGGTGTAAGTCAAGGCTTTGTGAAGTGTCCATGACGCTCCTGCGATGTAGAATCCCTCACTTAAACTTGTACTTATGCAGGTGCGGGTTCGCTGCGACAAACCTTTGTGTATCATGTGGGCAAGTTGAATCAATCGATCATTTTCTCCTCTCTTGCCGGCGGTTCGCGGTTCAGAGAAAGCAATATCTGGAGGTTCCTCTTTCGAGACTAGGACTGCCTCTGTCTCTTACAGTTCTTCTATCGTTCGGTGCGAGTGCCAAGGGATTCCCGTTAAGCAGTGTATGCGGCTACCTTCACGATTACATAAGTGCAACTAATCGATTATCTTGTTAGCTATATACAAATTTCTTTCGCATGTCCAAAAAAGGCTAGATTGATTCTATTCCGGATGACTCATACCTCTTGAATTCATTTTATTTTTTCATTTTTTTTTATCTTGATTCAGTCTTCTGACGTTTCCTTCCCCGCGCAAATGCTTCATTGGCATTCTACCCTATACCTTGGCCAATCCCCCCCACGTGGGTATGTGCCATATTACTTGAGGAGAAGAAGAAGAAGAAGAAGCTCGAGGAAGATACAGAAGAAGTTGTTTTCTCGATAGGGTGACCGCACTGTCCGCTCTCGTGCTAAATTTCTTCCGGAGCCGTTCGCTACTCAAGCATTAACGGCCACTCGACGCGAGACCTGGAGGAGGAACCCCTGGTGCCATGACGAAGAGGGAGAGGGGTGGCTGGGAGGAAGATCCCGGCGCCAGCACAAGTCGCCTAGTCCTAACGCCGGAGCGTTCTCCCAAGCCGCGGGTCTACGACCGTAAGAGAGAACGGGAACAGTCTCGGTCGGGCAGCGAGGCAGGAAGCGCCGACCGCTCGCGACGCGAGAACGACGAGACCACTTCCCCGCGCCGCGCGGATCGATCGAACAACTGGAGGAAGACCTCAGATGAAGGCGCGGATGAAGAACAGGGTGATCGACAGAGCCCGGCTAAGCCAGGATCGAAAAAGACCGACAAGACCCCTCTGAGCCCCAAAATGAAACGGCAGCTTGAAAACGGAGGCGGCAGCCAGAAGAGCATTAACTCATACCACGACGCGCGGGGTGCTGCTTCACCGGCTGACGACGGAAAACCAGAACCCCGACAAGAAGACAAGAAAGCTTCTGCGTCAGGCAGCCCAGCGAAATCCGCCGCCAAAGTCACGGACGGTGCCAAAAAAGAGCCGGCCCTCAAGAAGGGTCGTTCACTCGGCAAATCTAAATCTACTGGACTTCACTCGAGAAAGAAAGGCAGCGCTTCAGAATCGCCGCCGAAGAAATCGAAGAGGTCGTCCCCTGCTACACCCAACGTCGAGAGGGGCGAAGACGAAGCGGGCGAGAACCAACAGCCTCAGCTCATTGGTGGATGGCTGAACCTTCTGGTATGTGCCCAGCACTCATTCTTATCTGCATTTAATACCGTCTACTTGTTGGACTAAAACGCCTGCCTCCATTGCTGCTTCTGTCGTCAGCTGTGCCAGGCGTCAGCTTTACCGTCGGGCGAGGGGAGAATATCAGCATAGTAATTCAAGCATTTTATGCACACAACTGGTCGCTTACTCGGTGCGGCAGAAAATATCAAGCCCATGGCGGTCCTGGGTATTGATCTCCCGCCTCATTTGCAACTTTCTCATAAACATTACAGTACTCCTACAATTAGACACACTGCTACGTATAACTACGGCTTATTGATTTTTACATATTTATCATCACTGACAACCATTACATTTTCCAATCGCTTGGTTGCTCCATAAACTATTGGGCTGACTAAGAAACTTTTTCTCAGTTCACATTCCCACTGGTTAAGGCCAGATTTCCAAAAACGCTGCGCTACCTCCAAGACATAAGCACTGCCATCTTGGAGAATGATTTCATTTTATCGTCATTTTCGCGAGTGGGGTTTGCGTGTGTACTTGTCGCGGAGTGGAAAGATCCTTAAAATACAGCGCAGCTGCAATCCTCGCAAAGTCCACAATGAAACTCTTCACCCATAATGCATTTGCAGCGCGGTGCGCCCAGCGCTCTCCCTAAACAGCACGCAAGCGGAGAATGCGGAGATGCGTGCAGCCATACTGGCTCCAAGGTGAGTGGGCAGAAGCCTACGTCCTCCAGTAGCCCTACCAAGAGCGACCTCACGGCGAGAGAGAAACAACTTCAATGAAACACCCGTCAATGAACGCCAGGAGAGAAGTCCATCTCCCCCGTCGCCCCTAGTCGTCGGCCGGAATTCCTTGGGACACAGCAGCAGCAAGGGCTTGACTGATGATGTCCTGCTTGACGTTAAGGTATCGACCGCAGAGGAAAGCCTCCCAGGATTGTAGAGTCCGCGAGCTATCGTACATAGTCGGACATATCCACACCATGTGGACCAAAGCTGCTTCCTCGTCGCAAAATTTGCCCTGTGATCTGAAGACTTCTGGGTGCTACATGCTGCAGAGTGGGTGAGAAAAAAATGGCGGTGGTTCAGCTCTGGTTAAACCTGGAGTGACGCGATAGCTACAGCTGGCCGAATGGAACTTGCTCAGTTGAACTGCAAAGTCAGCCTTCCGTCGCTCCATTTCGCGGGGTGTTCCTTCTTCATCTTCGTCCCACTTGACACGGCGCATGCGCAAAGCTGTGGCAGCTCAGTTTCGCCGGTGCGCCGCCCGGCCGGCAGCAGCAGCTGCCCCGGACCACGTGGCTGGTCACGTGACCAACCAGGTGACAAACCATGTGATCAGCCACGGCGCCGCGCTGCCAGCAGCTGTTCCGCACCACGTGACCAACCATGTGACAGCATGGCGGCGCAGCCACGGGGTGGCGGCACCGCCACGCTGAAGGCTCAAAATGCTACCGTAATGTAGCTATCACTACAAAAAATTGTGCGGCCCGTCTACCACGCGAGATCAGGTATCACTGTTGAATACAATAAGACTTTTTGGCGGACTAGTTGTCAGCGCCTGTCGATCCCACTGCACAAGGAGGAACTTGCTTACCTGGATGACCACTTTCGTCCATGTTGTCACTTCGATCTTTCATTCCCTTCCGTCACCCTTACTGTACAACATGATGTACCATTGTTTCTTGTTTCTCTCTCTCTTTTTTGCTATGAATTTCAGTTCTCTATCCACTCACAGTTTAGAACTTCGTTTTCATACGTCATCTGACACGTTAAAGTTGCCCTTCATGCTCTTTATCAGCTGATAGTAGCCCGACTGGCGCACTTTTGTTTCTGTTTTCTGTGACCTTAAACCATTCTTGTCTGACAATAAACCTCAGCTGTTAGTTCAGTGCCTGTGCTGTCGTGTCCCGTAGTTGTCTTTTGCGCGTTTTCTTCACTTGAACAACTATCGACTTGATCGACTGATCTAGCTTTTTTATTAACCTGTACTCATGCACCGCCGAGCTGCAACCCTCCTCCCTTTCCACTCACTCCTTGAAGCCAAAAGTGACGCAGGCGCTTTCTCCTACGTTGAAATCAACTGACAGGTCTGCGACTCGCAGGCAGAGAGAAAGCGGCAGACGGCTCAAGAGGCGCGTGGCCAGCAGAACAGCGGCTCGCAGTCCTCCTACGAGCATCCCTACGACACACCGCTCAGCGTGCATACGAGGGACCTGGAGAGCGAGACGGTAAGGGTTAATTACCGCCCTTGATCGGCAGTTCTATCAGGGACTCTCAAGAGCCTTTTGGAGTGGGATGGCACTCGATGACACTTTCGCCCTTCGAACTTTGTCAAATCTTCTTGAAAACCATCTCTGCGCTACGGACATCCAGGAGTTTGAGGAGTTGGTGCGCAATGTAGTTCCTGAACGCCCTTTTGAAAGTCAACTCCTGCTGAGGCAATGCGTGAGGAAGCTTGGAAAAAACACGGCAAATAAATACAGCGTTGTTACCATCCGGTTCTGTGGAACCGTCGTGGTATCATATGTCGGTCATTAGACATATAGGGCTGTTCCCTGGCTGTCAGCGATGTTAAAGCACAAACGGTCGGCAGTCCTCCCGGACAAAATGTACCTGCAATGGTGATGCCACCTGGCCCTCCTCTCCTCATACTCATCGTAGAACCACTCCTTGCAATTCCTTCGCATGCAGTGATCGCCGAAGCCGTGATACCTGTAGGGATGAAATGGTGCAGTCTAAAGCTTTGGAGCAACTTGGTTCCATTATTGCAACGAATATCAAGCACCCAGACAGACCGCTATTGTTGGATTTATTTCCTCAGTGAGTGTGCCATAGTCGCATGGCAGACTCTGGAATGAGTGTGACGTCTATCGGAGAGTTGCTTTCTAATTCGTTGCCTAGACCGTGACGTGATCCGTGTCATTGGCGCGGTCTTCGTTATCATGCCGGAGAAATAATTTTACGGCGGTACCTGCGGCCGTAAGAGAAACGTGCACCAACATCGCACAGTACGCGGGCCTCTATAATTTCGATGGAGGCAAAATTCTAGAGGCCCGTTTACTCTGCGATGTCAGTGCACGTTAAAGAACCTAAGGTGGCCTAAATTTTCGGAGCCCTTCACCACGGCGTCCCTCATAGCCTGAGTCGCTCTGGGACATTAAACCCCCATAAACCATGAACCATCATAGCAGAAGCTAGGAAAGTGGCAGTCTTAAAGCACAAAACCACTTTGTCGTCTTTAATCGGTTTGGAATAGCCTGACTCAAAGCCCCCGCATGACTTTGTTAGGCGATGCAGCCAGCAAAGGTGGTCAGACGTAGCCAACAGTGGCACGTCAACAAAACGCAGCTTATTGCCTACAGGGACATCTGTCGTGATTTTTAAACCACGGGAGCACTCCCTCAAAATTTTGGACAGCCGCAAACTTATATGAGCGGTTAGAACCTACCACCAATATCAGATAATCGTCAGTGAATGTGAACGCCCTTAGAAACAATCCTGCTGATCACCATGCCACCTTCCTATCGATGTCACTAAAGATATTGCTGAGCACGCGTGCAACCCACGACCGAATGTACACACTAACGTTTCTGTGCTAAGAAAGCACCGTTACACCCGATTACCGTGTACTTCAGGAGAAAAAGACAAGGCTGGGCAAAATGGTTAACCGGAAACAAAACATCTGCTCATTAAGCCTATCGGATTAATACCATATTTGGTGCACACGTTTGCCCCCCACCATGATGTTCATCATGTGGCAACCAGGAAAACGTATCCTCAGCATCAATGCTAACAAAACTGCACCTTCCTGGATTTCCACTCATTATCGCATCAACAAATCCTTCGATTCGGGCACAAAAAAAGCTTTGTCACTTTCAGGGTAGCCATATGAGAGTCCAGACACCCAGCAACAGCCATTTGGCTTTATGAGCAGATGTTGTGCGTCTGTTGTACCGTTTTCAGAAACCTCCCTTGTTACCCAAAGTCCATGGTCTTCGTGTGTAACATAAAGATGGAGTGTGTATTGGGTCGAGGGTTTCTATCTTTGCTTAGCAATATCTTGAGTGGTATCGATAGGAAGGCTCCGAGATGCTGTGGAGGACTATTGCTGAGGGCGTTCAGGTACGTCCACGATTATCTGATCTTGGTGGAATGTTCTAACCCTTCGAATAATATTGCGGCTGTCCTCAAGATTTTAAGTGGTGCGCTCGTGGTTTAAAATTAACAGAGATTCATATTGACAATGAACTGCGTTTCCTCGCCATGTCTCGGAGGGCAATGTCACACTATCTTTTCTGGCTGTTCCACCATTGAACTGTTAATTCCGTTTCAAGGCTACGAGTCAAGCCATCCTAAACCGATTAAAAGAGCGTAGCGGTTTAGTGAGTTAGGGCTATGACTTCTACTGCCTGTCACCACCTCACTGCAGAATGTTAAGCGTATAGGAGGTCGCCAACGTTAAAAAAAACAGTATAGTCTCTCTGAACGCATCATTTCCAGCGCAAGTTAGAAAGGCCACTGGTAGGCAAGATCGGTGGCCAACAGGCGGATTCGGGATGGTAGTCAGTATCGTAGGCAGGCTTTCATGCACTGTGTTCACAGGCTTTCCCGTGGTTTGAAGAGCTTGGCCAAGAAACACAACGTTGGGGTTATCTTTTTGGGCTACATTGAAGCTCGCTGCATTTTGCTCCGAGCTCGGCAGAACTTGAGTGGCCAGTGGGTACACGAAAGGGAGGGCAGCACAACAAAGCACGTGTCACCTTTAATCAGGTATAGAAAGGGCGTTGTTAAGGGCCGATATCTTGCGGCAATTTATATGACGGGCTGCTAGGCTGGTTTGTGAACGTGCGGCTTTTTGAGCATGCAAATTTACACGACAGTGCTTCTCTTGACCGCCTTTTAGTTCACTGCCGAAAATGTGCACGGCACACTTCTTGAGCACTACTATTCTATTTCTTCATCAGGAACAGGTAACCACTGAGACAGTGGAAGCCTTTTTATTACAAAAAAATGCTAACTGATACGTCAGCCTTCAGCGACCCTGTCAGATAAAGAATTTTGTAACCTCCGTAATTCCGTGATTTTTATGCCAGGCGTTTAAATTTGTCGCCACGCGACAGCTATATCGATTGTCAACGTTGGTTTTTCTGCATGTATTCTTCCGCATTTTTTATACCTTGAGCTCGGCGCATGATAGCCTTAGTTGCTTATGCGCCATTAAACCCAACACTCCTCCACATTTTCATCAAATAATGAGCTGTTTGTCAGCGCGCGTGGTGGCTTCCTTCTCTTTGCGTGTCCCGCGTAGTTTGCTCTGTGAAACGCTAAGAAAGCGCGCGATAAGTGACAAAGAGGTGCAGGAATGAAGCCAGAGCTCGCACCAGACAGGGTTCGTGCTAGGCTACTCACATAAGCAGAACGAGCAGATTGTCAAGCGCCAACGACAAATGTCAATCAAAGAACGCAAGCGCTTGCGCTGCATGCTGCGTAGTGCGATCAATACAATGTGAAAAGTGCGATTCAGGAAATCTTCTAGGCCTGTTTGCGTGGAATCAATTTTTTTGCGGCTTATCGGCGTCGAAACCCTACAACTCACAGTTCAATCCGGCAATAATATAAGTTATATATTCTCCTTCCTAGGTTTTTCTATATTTGTATCCTGCCATTTTATTACTTAGCGCTTCTCGTAAATTTCCGCAATGTATCATAATTCAAAAAGCAGCAAAGATTATGTACTATAAGCCAATATCAATCTAAAGGTGTAGCGGGCTCCTTCAGGTCACGGCTTCGTCGCCTGCTGGAGGCCATGTGTCCACAGCGTCTCCTACCGCAGTCATGTGAGCGCGACGCTTCATCACTCCAATCCGGCGTGCGATGTTTATTTATTCTAACCTTGTTCAAGTTCAAGTTTATTGCTATTGCATGTAGAAGAAACGGGCTTACATATTATATACAGCATCAGGAGGTCCCAGAGTGAGAAACTGCCAGGCGGACCTCCTATCATTATTGCGTGCATAAGAGTATTAGAGCAGCAAGTAGAGGGCGAACAAACAAACAAAACCATAGAAAGAAAAAGAAAAAAATGCGTCAAGAAATACAATTCATAGGGAACAAGTGCAAATAAATAGAATACAATTAGATATAATATAAAAACAGCGTTATACAGTAATATCACAAGAAATTTTAATAAGCAGGAATATCTAGTAATCTGTAATAAAGATTTGGCTCTTCTGCATATTACGAACAAAGAAAAATACAAAGTGTTTTACAGAAACATGAAGCCTAACGATACAATAACAGAAATTATGTAAAGAAAATTTAATAAATTTATTTATGACAAATGAAAAGATGGTTCTGCTAGCAGTATTCTTTTCATATTGTGTTTAAAAAACTGCAATGAAAGAGATGTCTTAATATTAACAGGGATGCGATTCCAAAGTGAAATACCATAGAAACGAAGTGCAAATTTACCATTGCTAGATCTGATTTTAGGTAATAGAAGGTTATAGCGTTCTCAAAACCTAGTATTATTTTTGTTCATGAGGTTATCAAAAGGAAGACTGTCTAAGGTTATTTCACGATGAAAGAGACGGAATGTAATGAGTGATAACTTATGATAGAACAGCTGTTGTATGGGTAAGACGTTAAGACGTTGATAGATAGGTAAAGAATGGCAGCGTAATGAGCTAAAGGTCATTAATTTTATTGCCTGATTTTGAAGACGTTGAAGTGGTTTGAGATGAATGGCGTATGTATTACCCCATGAAGATAAACAGTATGATAAATAGCTGTTAATATAAGCATGATACAACGATCTAATAATATGAGGGTCGGAGAATGCGCGCGTTTTAATGATAATACGGAGGCCAAATGAAACCTTTTTTATTAGCGAGTTGGCATGGCTATTGAACTTAAGGTGTTTGTCGAGAGTAATACCCAGAAATGTAACAGTATCAGATGTCGGTATAACATAAGTATTTAACGAGACAGTTATTAGAGAAGAAATCGACGTTTGTGGATTATGGAATAGTACAATGGTTGTTTTTAAGGGATTGATTTAAAGTTTATTATCAGTGCACCAGGAATACACATTGTTATGATCAGTGTTAAGTGTGTCTAGAAGTGCGGTAAGCGATTTCTGTGATGAGTAGATGGTCTTTCATCAGCATATAACAAACAGTTACAATTGGTAAGTACATTAGGTAGATCATTTATAAATAATAAGAACAACAATGGGCCTAGTATAGAGCCTTGAGGAACGCCGCAGTTAATTACTTTAGTAGAAGAGAATTGGTCATTAAGATACACTACTTGAGGCCTGATAGACATGTAGCTGCGAAAAAGATTTAAAGGTGGGCCAGTAATACCGAAAGATTCGAGCTTATACAAAAGAATAGAATGATCTAGAGTGTCAAAGGCTTTTGGGGATACTAGTCAGCGCACAGTTGGGGATAATAGTCAGCGGGAAAAAAATGGCAGTGGCTTAGCGCTGCTATGCCAGGGTATACGTAGCGAAAGCTAAGGCATAGCTTGGTTAGCCTTGGTTAATCTTGATTGCAAGTCCAGGTGAGTCTTATTGCCTGGCTGTTGTCACTTGGCTCGTCACGCGGTCGGTCACGTGACCAGTCACGTGGTTGGTCACGTGGTGCGGTGCGACCACGGCGAAACTGCGAGTTCGTGGCCAATGTAGCTCTCGCTACAGTACCCCAGTAATCTGTGATTTGGTGGGGACATTGCCGTGCTAAGCTACTCAGGGCATGAACTGCAAAACATGATCAATGAGTTAGACAGGCAGAACAGAACGGTGGGTCTAAAAGCAAGATACAGGAAACGAAAGTAATGTTCAACAGCCTCAGAAGAGGACAGCAGTTTACGACTGGTGGCCAGGCGCTGGAAGTGGTAAGAGGTATGCTCACTTAGGATATATATTGACCGCGAATACGGATGACGAGGGTGACATGACTAGAAGAATAAGAATGGACTGGAGCGCATATGACAGGTTCTCTCAAATGATGAATTGCAGTTTAGCATTATCCCTCAAAAGAAAAGTATACAACAGATGTATCTTACAGGTACTCACCTGCGAGGCAGAAACGCGGAGACTAACGAAAAGGATTTAGCTTAATTTAATGACAACGCAGCGAGCTATGGAAAAAAAAGTTATAGATGTAACATTAAGCTTTAAGAAGGGGGCAGAGTGGGTGAGGGAACAAACGTGGGTTAATTACACCCTAGTCGAAATCAAGAAGAATAACTTGGCTTGGACAGGGCGTGTAACACTAAGGAAAGATAACCGATGATCGTTAAGGGTAGAGGACTGGATGAAAGGAGAAGGCAGGCGTAGAAAGGGCAGCAGAAGGTTAGGTGGGCGGATGAGATTACGAAGTCTGCGGAGATAAGGTGGCCGCAGCTCGCACAGGGCAGGGTTAATTGGAAAGACATGGGGGAGGCCTTTGCTTTGCAGTGGGCATAGTGAAGATGCTGCTGCTGATGATGATGTACGTGTCTTTTAGTTTTGGAAGCGAGTCCTAATAGCACAAAATAAAGAACAGTGATGCCGCTGGCGCCGTGACTGCCTCACTGAACGATGTGCATCTGAGTTGTCCAGCAGCTAATAAATTATTGAACAGGACAGCTACACTTTAAAAGGATGTGGTATATTATGCAAAGAGTGGGTCATTTAGGGAATTGATAAGGAAGTGCTCCAGACAGGTGAGAACACAGAGATAGCTGCGACAGGGAGGTCGAGGGTGCCCTGCAAGGCACAGGCGTGAGCAGACTTGTCTACGGCGCTAAAGCGGTGTGCTGAGCTTCAAAATAAAGAGAGCGAATTCGCATAGCGCAACTTCTGTCTGAAGGGTAATGCATTCGAGCTTTTCTCGATGGCGAGCGTATTTCTTTAGGCACAGCGTAGAAAGCCAACACGCTGCTGTAAACCTTTGCTTCATATCCTGAACAGAGGATAGCTCGAGGCAAGTGTGCTCATGTCATTACATCTCTCTTGCATTGGTGATAACGGTGCACCATAGTGCATCTTAATTCCGTGCAGAAGTTGCCCCGGTCGCTCAGTGGTTAGGGCGCTCGAATACTGATCCGGACCGCGGCGGCTGCGTTTTATGGAGGAAAAACGCTAAGGCGCCTGTGTGCTGTGCGATGTCAGTGCACGTTAAAGATCCCAAGGTGGTCGAAATTATTCCGGAGCCCACCACTACGGCACCTCTTTCTTCCTTTCCTCTTTCGCTCCCTCCCTTATCCCTTCCCTTACGGCGCGGTTCAGGTGTCCAACGATATATGAGACAGATACTGCGCCATTTCCTTTCCTTGAAAAAGGGAAGTCTATTGACTGCCAGACCGGCAATATATGTGTACAAAAAAGGGTACATGGAAACACATAATATACCTGGTCGAAACAATTACAAAACCAATGAAGGCGAACGTGAAGAAGAGCTTGGATGGATGGAAACAACTTTTGTTAGAAAAAAAAGTAAAGAAAAAATCCCCCAGGGTAGTCTCCTACTGGTCCAGGAGTCCACGTGCTTGTGCCTCACATTAGGCCCAATCGACCAGCCATTTCTGGTTGGCGGGCTGAGCGATCCGTAAAGCAGCCTCCCAGGAAGTATGAGTGGGATTGGGGATGGGGGTACTGCCTGTGGGGAAGGCCATTCCCTAAGGTAGTGGAAAAGTGTGGATCTGGGCACGCCATAGGTGTTACAATGAGGAGGAAAGGTGGGATGAAAGCATGAGAGACGGTAGGGTGAAATGAAGCAGCCCGTCTGTAATTTTCGCCACGTGGCTCTGGATAAGGGCGACAATGTATTGTGGGGTGGTGGTAATGTCAATGGTAACGGCGCTAAAGAGCTTTTAACCTCGTGTTTATGTTCAAACAAATAACAGCTGAGTTCCTCAGCAAACAGACCGCAAATGGAGCCGGTTCTCACTTGATTAGAAACCGCTAGCTTATGCATTCAGCGCACAAAAATTAGTGGTCCAATAAGAGGCATCTGCTGAAAAAAATTTAACTCTAAGTGGAACTGTTGCTTGCTCTCAACGCTGATTGTGTACTGGCGGGGTTGCATCGAAGTTTTAATCAATGTCAAATTAGAATCTGAGATTTAGGCTAAGCGGAGATATTATTGTTACTCTTCATTTTGCTTTACCCTGCTGACAACGATCAGCCAAAAAATAATGTAGAATAACTCAGCTAATCCAGGATATACAAAGCGAAATATATTGGGGTTCACCGTGTTCATTGGCGTTAGCGTTGACAATGTTCTAGACGGCGATGGCTTTTAGTAGAGGCGCATAACTGGCTCCCTGGATATGCGGACGCCTCATTCGTGTTTTGGTACATGTGGTGGTGGCGAGTGAGCGAGCGAGATGTGGCTAGAATGCATTAGCGCTGCATGCCACCTCCCAGGGTGGTAGGAAGGGCGCGCTGCCTATCCAGTGTGCGGAAAGCAAACAAAGCAGGCTTTTGCAGTTGAACACCAAGCCACGTACATGGAAGCGAGATTGAGGTCTCCACTGAGCCACGGAGCCGGTTTGCGCCTTTCCTTCCGGTTAGGGCGCTCGACTACTGATCTGGAGGTCCCGGGTTCGAACCCGACCGCGGTGGCTGCGTTTTTATGGAGTAAAAATGCTAAGGCGCCCGTGTGCACTGCGATGTCAGTGCACGTTAAAGATCCCCAGGTGGTCGAAATTAAACCGGAGACCTCCACTACGGCACCTCTTCTTCCTTTCTTCTTCCACTCTCTCCTTTATTCCTTCCCTTACAGCGCGGTTCAGGTGTCCAACGATATATGAGACAGATACTGCGCCATTTCCTTTACCCAAAAAACCAATTATTATTAATTATTATTATTATTATTATTGCTTCCGTGGAAATGAACGTCCCTTGCAAAGTAGTCAACGCCAAAGAACTCTGAACGCAGTCGGCTTTCTTGTTTCGTTTGGTTTTTGAGGAAAGGAAATGGAACAGTAACCGTCTCTCATATCTCGGTGGACACCCGAACCGCTTCTTAAGGAAAGGAATAAAGCGGAGGGAAAGAAGAAAGAGAGCGGAGGAACACCTGTGGCTCAGTGCTACTAGTGGCGCATGCGGAGTAGTCACTAAGGAGCGAGAGAGAGAAAAAAAGTCGGCGGCGGCCACCTGCGCCGTGCGTGACGTCACTCGTGCTCCGACATACGCCAGCTCGCGCGAAGCACGGTGTTGACTAGCGTAGGGAAGCTTTTCGCTTCAAAAATTAATGTGGATTAGCTCAGCTAATCCAGGATATACAAAGCGAAATATGGCGTTCACTGTGTTGGTGTTGGCGCTGACAATGTTCTAGAAGGCGATGGCTTTGAGCAAAGGAACGGCGCATAACTGGCTCCCTGGATATGCGGACGGCTCATGCGTGATTTGATACATGTGGCGGTGGTGAGTGAGAGATGTGGCCTGAATGTATTAGTGCTGACAGCGTTGTGGCTGACAAGTGGCACTGCAGCAATAGCTGGGCCGCAGCGTTCATTTGGTGATGAATCTCTCGCGATCAACCATTAACCTCCCAGGGTGGGAGGGAGGGCGTGCTGCCTATCCACAGTGCGGAACGCAATCAAAGCAGGCTTTTGCAGTTGAACACCAACGCCACGTACATGAAAGCGAGATTGAGGTCTCCGCTGACCCACGGAGCCGGTTGTGCGCCTTTCCTTTCGTGAAAATGACCGGCACGGCCTTTGCAAAGTGGTAAACGCCAACGAACTCTATGAACGCCGTCGGCTCACTTGTTTTATTTGGTTTGAGAGGAAAGGAAATGGCACAGTAACCGTCTCACATATCTCGGCGGACACTCGAACCGCGCCAATAAGGCAAGGGATAAACGAGGGAGTGAAAGAAGAAAGAGGTGTCTTAGTGGAGGTCTCCGGTAATTTCGACCACACGGGGATCTTTAACGTACAGTGACATCGCACAGCACACGGGCGACTTTGCGTTACGTCTCCATCGAAACGCTGCCGCCGCGGTCGGATTCGAACCCGGGAACTCCGGATCAGTAGCCGAGCGCCTTAACCACTGAACCACAGCGGCGGTTAGAATCACTGCGCCTTCAAGAACATCGCTCGCTGCTTATTTGTGGTAGGAGAGCAGTAGTAGCGGGAGAACACCAAGTCATTAGAACATGAATTGAATACGAATAGTTGTGTCCGAATATCGCTCGAATATATCTGGTTCGAACCCGACCGCGGCGGCTGCGGTTTTATGGAGGAAAAACGCTAAGGCGCCCGTGTGCTCCACGATGTCAGCGCACATTAAAGATCCCGACGTGGTCGAAATTATTCCGGAGCCCTCAACTACGGCACCTCTTTCTTCCTTTCTTCTTTCACTCCCTCCTTTATCCCTTCTCTTACGGCGCGGTTCAGGTGCCCAACGATATACGAGACAGATACTGCGCCATTTCCTTTCCCCGAAAACCAATTATGATTATTATTACGTGAGACATCGCGGGAGAAGCCAGAATTCAAGCACGCCCTGCCTGTTTTCAATCGTCGTCTTCACCGAGAGCATGCCTACACAGCTTCGAGGCAGGACGATATGTAGCTTTAGCATTGAGCCGGTCAAGTCAACCTGCTGCTGACGTAGGATCCAACAAAGAACGAAGGCGCAGCCCCTGCACTATTCCGAAATCATTATATCAGATGGATCCGGCCATGAGACAAAAATAGCGACCGAAATCAGGCTAGAACAGGGTACAAATTCAAACAAATTGAAAGGAAGAAAACCAGCACCTCCAATTCTCTGTTTATCTGAGAACTTCGTGAACTTTTTTTTTCAGCGGTTCTATACTACCGTTCTAAACCTCCGGCAGGCACCTGTGTCCCCTCTGTGTCGTCGTTTGATAGCGCCAGGTTTTTTCATATTGAACGTGTACCAACTAGCTCAACTTTCTGCCCTGTTGCACCTAGAATGTGCCCGCCACAGTACCCGAGTAGGTATCGCGTGTTACTGCGCCGCAAGACGGCCGAAAATGGAATCGCGACCGGACCGGTCGCGATTTAATGGAAATCGTACCGCGAAAATGCTAGTGTGCTATATAATTTCATCCGTGTCTCTCTCCTACAACAAGCATTACGCCCCCCTTGCGTCGACTCCTTTTTCATCCTTTTTTCCAATGCTTGGTTAATGTGTTCACCGAGAGCAAGGCTAGGCCTTTATCTTCTTCACGGCCACATAAATCTATAAAGTTTAATAGCTCACGTTTTCGTTAGAATCTGCAGCAGGCCATGGAGCTCAGACACGGGGGACACTGGTTTACGCCAAAGTCGTGTTCCTTAATCAGGCATCAATACTGTTTTCCGTGTGGCCCTTACGAAAATTTCTTTAGAAAGTCTACAGACTGTCCATAGACTTCTGTCTGTAAAGTCTATAGACTCTCTATAGACAAACCCTAGAGAACAGTCTATAGGCATTACAAATTTTATAGACAGTCTATAAACAATCTATAGATTTATGGCCATACACATTTAGCAGACTTTTGACTATAGACTATCAATAGACAAAAATATTGTAAGAAGGCAATAGAGTTTATAAGAAGTCTATAGACTGTCTATAGGCCATTTTCATAAGGGACTATTTCTATAACGTGCTAGCGGCCACAAGATTTCTTGAATAAGCGCGTCTGCCCTCCTCAAAGCCGGCACACCCGCACATCTCGCAAATTCCCGCGACTGCCGTGACTATAAGGAGATAATGCGTAGAACTTGCATTCGCTGGAACAGTTGGAGAGTATTACGACGTCTTCCTCCTGTCAGCCGATTTCAGGGTTCAGCCCTGAGGAATACGCCATGGCTGGACGCGGACGAAGAGTACCTAGCCGTACCACCTGGTACCGTTGACACCAGGTACAGCGCCAAACAGTTCGCCGCGTTTTTCTGGAACACAGCATGGCACTCTGCCATGACGTTTCACCGGGTTGTTTGTACAGCGAGGTTCATTACGAAGAGTGATTGGCACAGACGGAGGAAAAGCAAGGTACAATGAGGTTCTGAGTGCTTACTCCGCTGTGCAGCTCATACTGCGTGGAGAAAGAAATCGCAATGACCCACGATCGGGTTCACACATACTGTAAGCGGAAGGACAAGATAGCAAGATGATCTTAGAATTGACAGAGCCAAATTCAGAACAGAAGAGAATAATAAGAATGGGGCAAGAAAATGATAGATCGAGTGACGCAAGAGCTCTCCGAGGTGAGAAGGAAGAAAATAAATTGAAATTTTCTTCACATTCATTAAGATATCCGTCAACTCTTCGAAGCTAGGGCGGGGCGCTCTTTCAATATCTCCCACCAGCAAATATTCTACGCCACAAAGGATATTTCTTGTTCCGGTATACAAACAAGCAGAGGGTAGAGCAAATCCCCACGCAGCGTCTGGGCTTCGATCATCCAGTAAATTGAGAGCAAAACATATACGAAATTGTTTTGGATTGAAAAAACAATTTAAATGTAGTCAACCTTCAGAAGGAAAAAGAAGTTGAAAGATATAAGGACGAAGAAGAAGAAGAAGATTATTCATGGAAGAGAACGTGATAATACTTTGTTTAACCAGGGAAAGCAAAGTGCCATAACAACATATTGTAATGACACTCTCGATAAGACGTTGTTATGAACAGAAGAAGCGTGGCGAAATGAGATACTCTAGATGCCTTTTAGGTGTTCCTGCACTGAGTGCCCAAAGCGCTAACACCTCAAGTGAAAAATAAACTTGGTGGGACGCTTAACACAGGTTCAGAGTGAAAGGCGATAGCATTACAGGTCCCCAGTGTTGCTACATTGGACGGGATAGCGTGTACAGCTCGTTTGGTCGTAAAGCCGTCGGCGTAGTCGGCACCGGGTGTCAGAAATAACTGGTGGCTGCATAAAAAAAACAACCGTACGATGGTAATTTGTGGTTCTAGGGATTGATGATTGATTGATGTGTGATAGGCGATGAAGAGTTAAGGAAATCATTGTAATTGATTTACTGAATAATGAGAAATAAAAAAAGGGAAAAAAGGGGTTTCAAAGGCGTCAAAATGCTCAGAATGACAAGCCAATGTTTGAGGATGCTAAACAAGAAAATTTAGAGTGTGAAATTGATATATTCATTATGGACACAATTGATAAAAATGAAAAATGTGTTCAAAGGTGTCAAAATGCTCAGAATGGAAAGCCTAACCCGCTACGCTATTGCGTCATACCGTTAAGGCGGAGCTTAAGTGTGCTCCCCAATTTTTTTATGCGTTTTGGGGTTGCTCCTGAGGCACTAGACAGCTCTTAATAGGTTCACGTCTGTCGCGCAGCTTAACCGGTACATGATGTCACAAGATCAAGTGACCTTTTAATCTGGTAGGCCGGTTGCCACCTGCTAGGGTGGGCACGTTGTGATGACGTTACAAGGTCACGTGAGCTCTCTCAACCGATAAATATAATCCCCACCTACCACAGTGGGCAGGTCGTGTCGACGTCACAAAATGAGGTGACCTCCCTCGACCAATCAGGGAAGTTAGCCTCGGTCAGCGGCGGGGCTTTGTTGTGACAACTCTAACGCTATCCCGTTAATATCAAGCGGAACCTTCTCAATAATTGTTAGCCTTGATCGTATAGGATTTCAGCTGCGTTTAGGAACTGCTAGTCAGCGGGAGCAATGCCCAATGCCTTCTGCCTGGGCTCTGCAGACAGGATAGAAAAATTGAATGTATATATGCACGTACACCTTACCTGATTCTGTCGAAAATGAATGAATGAATGATGTACTGAATTAATGAATGAATGAAATCTGAACCTGCAGATAACCTGCAGATAGGGGAGAATGACCTCGTCTTGAAACCTCCCCTTCGACCCGCCCCTGAAATTCAAGAGAACATCGAGGCTAAAAAACATGTACACACTTTTTTATATGCAATGTTTTTTTTTAGTGTTTACCTCCCGGTCAGAACAACTATAGCTGCAGCTTATTCATGTTATGAGCGATTCAGTTAGATGAGCCCATAAAGAAAGAGGCACGAAAATTTCGCGAACGTTGTATCCTTCATAAATCGCAATAGCTAAGCCCGGACATGTCATGTTGCCACAGATGCTTGAAGTGACAGCGAAATGGAAGATGGCAACCACGTAGTCGACTATCACACCTTGCTTCGTTTCTTCTATCTTTTTCGCTATTTCCGAAAGTCCATTTCACGGTATCACGTTAATGGTGAGCCCAAAGAGTGCTCATTTGAGAGATGAAACGAATGGTTATTTTCTTTTCGAATGATAAAACTCAATTGCAAACCTAAAGGCCTTTCTTTCTGTGCTAGATTTAGGAATGACTGAACGCCATTGCATGGCAACAAAAAGGACGAACCAGCCGCAGTAGAAAGCCTAACATTCAAGATCCCCTGATCGGCCACCTTCACGCACTGTGTGACTGTTTAACAGCATCACCGAAAAAGTGCGGAGATATTACTGGCATGAATTTGGCACGTTTCGGATCTCGGTGTCTCTCACACATATATAGGTCCATCAGGAAACATTATCTTCGCAGCTGTAGGGGACACGTAGGCTGTTTGTCGCTTTGATTATAATTCTTCGGCAGAAAGGACACGTAGATTAATGCGATAGTAGTACTTAAAAGTGGAAAAATAATTTGCCGTTCTCGGTGCGTCAAGAGTCAAGACCGAAAAGGACTCCGTTATCGTTGCTTGAATGTCAATGGTAGTGAAGCATGTCCCCGGAGATCAGCTTCGGAAAACGGTCTTGACGCAGTCACGGTTTGTTTCTGAAAGCAAGCGCAAGCGTCCACACCTGTTTTTAAACTTTTGGACATTTCTGGCTCATAACAGCGGCTTCTATTGTCATTAGAACACAGTAGTTTTGATACACGCGAAATGTTTCCTTCATTCTCCATAAATGTTCTGGAAAGTGGTCAGAAAGGTGACGCCACACACAAAGGCGTATAGGAGGAGGAGGTAAACTTTATTAAAGAAGAGGTCTTAGGCGCGGGCTGGGGTGACGTTCCCCTCCCCGCGGGGAGCTCCTCTTCTCCAAGGCTCCAAGTGGCCGACCGACGGTGTTGTTCGGCGACCTCTTCGGCCCGCTCCGTGGGTTGGAGTTGAACCTCCGGGTCCAAGCTGAGCAGCGCGGCCTCCCACTGCGATTGGGTACAGAGCTGCAGACTCTGTGATGGCTTGTCTCAATTACATGAGTATCGGATGTGTGGTGTGTCATGCCTTTTGGTGCCCGCCGGGAGAATTCTGACGGGGCTGGACTGCTCCGGGAACCATACGGAGTACATGTACGGATTAAGGAAAGTGTCTGTTTGGAGCTGCCGCCAACTGACTTGTGTTATACTTAGAGATCTATGTGTTTCTGGGAAGATTTGTCACTCTTTCTTTCTTGAAGTGGGTAGCAATTTCTTCGTAGGTCGTCACTCGCTCCCTGGCCGACCTGAGGCTAGGTTGGCGCACCTCCCGGTTAATTAAGAATCCTCGGGCAAATTCGTTCGCCGCCTCGTTTCCAGGATGGCCCGAATTGGTGGGGACCCAGACAGAGGCGTATATTTCTGGCTTCTTTTGCAGGATCGACGGCCCCGCTTTCTTCATTCACCACGTGCCCTCCCTGGGCGTCGACTTGGCTCGGCTTCTCGCGTCTCGGCTCGGCCGAACAGCCGCCCATAATCGCAGAGCCTCCTTGCGGCTGCGGCTGGACCTGCTGAGTGATTGTCTGCGTCGGCAGCATCATAGCGCGCGTCCTTCAAGCGATGCCGCCGCCCGCGAGGACATGCTCGACCTATTGGCCCTACGTGTCGCCCTGCACGTGTTCCGTCACCAGGTGGCGCGTGGGAGCCGCCGGTGCGTATGGTCAGAGTACTGCATATATCTTCCACTTGCCGCCGTTCATGGAACCGATGCTGTCATGGCAGCGAACACCAACATTTATAGTTCGCTAATCGGCGACCTTTTCAAGCCTCTTAGCTGCCACCTGGGACCTGCAAGACGCACTAGGTGCTGCTTGAAGGAATCGAAAACATGTATTTTTCCACGGTTGCGGAAAAAAACTGTCCTGACAAGTTACTCTTCAACTTATTAACACGGCTGCGTTAGAGGTCCCGTTGTCCAGAAAATCAGATGTCGGCGTCGTGAGCGAAAAATCACGAGCTTGATTCTGGCAGGTGATGCCCAGAGAGCAACCTATGAGGCAGGTCGGCAACCTGGGTCACGTGACCTTGCGGCGTCGTCACAGCCTGCTCATTATGACAGTTGGAAGTCAAATTAATGATTGTTCGCTCGGGAAGAGCAACCAAGGCCGCACAAGGCCCACTGCTGGGAGTTCCTGCATGACATCGCAGGGCAGTGGCGCATCGCTTACCTGCTGCACCACTGCGCCAGGAGGGGTATGAGGACTCCCAGGGATCTATGAATGTAAAGTAAAGAATGGCCTTCTGCATATTTGGGAATTATCTCATAACGCTATCGCGTACGTCATACTCTAAGACGGAGCTGATAAGACCGCTCCAATTTTTTTTTCCTTTTTGTTCGGCTGCTAGTTCGCGATAACCCCGAAATCGGCTACGCAATCAACAGAGAGGTTGAATTTGTCGCCTACAGCAAAGACGCTCTAAAGGGAGATGTAAAGAGCACCACAAAAGTGATTCTTGCGCTGGCCACATTAGGCAGCCGCAGACGTACACTTCCTTATCCGCTTGTGTGTAGAGGATACTCTGGAAAAAATTATGGTGATTCGGTTGCACGTGGTGGTACCTCACAAGAGACCGCGTCCCAGCGTTGCGGAGCACGCCACTCTGCATTGCCGTCAGCGTTGTTCCAGTGTTCAGGAAGTTACACAAAGTGAAGTTACACAAAGAACATTCGCATAGTATGCGAATGTTCTTTGTGTAACTTTACGCTCGTCGGTTGACGTCATCGGTGTAGAGAAGACAAAGAGAGAAGGAATGAGAACGATGCCTTTGTAGGTGCAGTTCTCCGCTTTCGCCTGACGCATGAACACGGAATAGACGCTACTAATGCCCTGCACGGCATCGCATGTCCTTCTGAATGAATCCATGGCTCGTTATCTCGTTCTGCACAGATAGGAAAATGCAGCAGGTGCTCATTCTCACACTTTTGCGTTGTCTTGTTCGGTGTCCTTGGATAAATCACAAACTTTAGCCAACTGCAGTCAAGGCCAGCCATATTGTTCGATCTATCGCGTACTTCCGTGTATAAAAAATTGCAGTGAATAACCTTATCTGTAGCACCCAAGCAAGAATACATTGCTCCCACGCTAGTGACGTTTGTCTGGCGCAGCCTGCTGGCTGAGCCCACCTTCCCTCTTTAGTCATCGTTAGGCTTAACTCTCTTCGGATCGAAGCCGCAGCGAACGGTGCTTTGGAAACAGACACTGTTTATTAATAAGGTGTCAAATCGTGTCGCCAATAGTCTCTAAATATTATAATGTTATTAAAACATGGTATAGAGTGGTTTTCCGCAAGGCCCTCGAAAGGAGTAAAGGCCGCCGCTAGGCTTCAGTAGTATAGTTAGATTGGCTTCATCGCATGACACTGGTGTGACATGGAAAATGAGTGCACGAGACCGTAGGCCACCCTCAAGCACAACCCACGGTACATCGTCACGTGGTTTCACAGCGCTAGACCTGCCGGCGAATGCCCAACGCAGTGGACACGACCACCTCCGCGCTTTGGAGAACCGCCACTTGGTGGGGCGATGCATGCCGTTGGATATATCGAACAACCTACTAACCTACTAACCTGTTGATCGCACGTGAGATTTCTCTTTGCGCATGCATAGATTTTCTGTATATTTGCTCCCTTTCAAGGAATAAAGTCAGATGAAGTTAGCGCTTGTCCTACGTCGTTCTTCTGCTCTGTGTGTTTTTTCGGCGCTACTGTTTTCCTTCCTGGGAACTACTAAGTTGGAGCTCGATATGCTAAGCTACTTTCTTATACTTTTGCGCAGGATTTTCAAGAGGATAATCTGTTTGGTACCGCAAATATTTCAAAATACCTCGGTTCAGTGTAACAGAGCTCGACTGCATTAAATTAATTTTCAAATTTGTAGTCACTCCAGCGTTCATGACTGCGCTCTTTTTACCGCTTGCGTCGAATTCTATTGCCAAGATGTTATTGACGAGGAGACGCTAAATAAGTGCATGGACGTACCCTTGGTCGCCATTCTTCATCCGCAGGTTTCATATGGGTGTAGTTAGTTCGGGTGCAAACGTGACGTACGGCACAGACCAGCTGCTGTTCTACGGGTTCGCCATGGACCGGTGCGAGGCCTACGACGAGGCTTACCTACAGCAGCGCACTGTCAACGGGCTGCGCTCGCCTGCTCGGACGCTCGTCAATGGACCACTCAGGAACCTCCGGACCTTCGCGAGGGCTTTCAACTGCTCAAGGGGTTCGCCAATGAGTCCCGAGCGCATATGCAAGCTTTAGGTTGCGTAGGATCGTCGTCGTGCTTAGCCTAATCCACGCGTGATAAACACAAAAAAAATCATTCATGCATTGAATGACGCCGTTAGAAATTATAAGTGATAAAACCCTGTGGCACCATTCGATAAGGATCGCTTGGTGGAGAATTAAGACATTTTACGGATACAACTTCTCTTCTACGTGCTGCTGGTTACGAGCTAACACATATGCGTCACCATGATGTCACTTGGAAATGAAGACGTTGCCAACAGCGCATATGAGTGCTTGCTGCATCCATTGCTTGTGTTTTGTTTACTATGCTCCGATTGTTGTTTACGCCGCTCCTGGTTTGGTCTTGACAGGACCGATAGTCAGAGCAATACAAGTACATTTTAAAGCACGTTTCTGTCTACGCGGAAACACTGGGCGGGAGTCTTTGGAATGATTCGTTGAAGAACTTACCCCAAAAAGTAAAAATTAGTAGGGGGTTTAACGCAGTTAAACCAAGTCGACGTGCGAGAGCATGTCTTCGTTCATCAATTGGAGGGGATACTTAAGCACCGCCTTAAGGGACGCGATAGCTTTGTTTGGTTAGCGCCCATATGTGCAGAATTGGTCATTCTCTATAGCATTCATAGATTGCGGCCAGTCCTCATACCGCAACCAGCGTAGTGGCGCAGCGGTTAAGGGATGCGCCACTCCACTGGCAGGCATGGCAGTTTCTATTACAGCCACCGGTAGGGACTGTGCGACTCCTGCTGCTCTTCCCGAGCAACCACTCGCGAACCAATCATTATTTTAACTGCCTCCTGCCAAGCTGCTCAGTTTGCTCACTACATGGTGGGCAGGTTGTGTTGACGCCCTCCTCCCAGTGGCTACACCTGGCGCGACGCTCCTCCGAACTTACCCGACCCATTGGACCACAGATGTCCGACGGGCATCTGGCTAATGTCCGAAGATGGATGTTCAAATCTCCGAAGGACATCCGCCAAAATTCACGGCACCTACTACGGGCATCCGTCGGATGGTCCTGCGCAAAGAATTGGTGTCCATGAGGACGTACCACGAGCGTCTAAACAGGATATTCTGACATCCAGGGGACGTTCAAAAATCGAGACAAGCCCAGTGCAGACATCCATGAGATGTCCTCGAGATTGCTCCTATTGGCTGTGGCTTGCCCGACGCTCCTCCCAACTAACCTGAGCTTACCCGAGTAGCCCGGATTAGTTCGGAGCACAAGAGAAGACAAGATTCTTGTTCAGGGTTGGCTAGTTCGGAACGCAAGACAAGGCACAAGAATAGGTTCTTGCTCGGGACTGGTATGTCTGGAGTCGTGCTTTCGCACCGAAGAGTCGTAGCGGGACAAGCCACAAGCGGTGGTTAAGGCCACCGGAAGCATTCTCCCACTGTACGTTATCCAAAATTTGAGCAAGCCTAAAGTACGCCGCTCATTCCAATGTGAGCCGTTTGAATGTTTTGAGCATTGTGCATTCATATGCGAACCGAGCACCTTGGGAAGAAAAAGTGGTGTTTGTTGCAAACTAATACGGCTGTGATCAAGTCCCAAACTGTACTCCCCCCGTTCGTCTATTTCCATTTTTGCGAGTTTGCTATGGATTTCCTGCGACATTAGGCAGTAGTCAATGGTCCTCTCCCGGTTACGGAATTCCTACGTGATGTATCCCTCACATTTAGATTATCTATTTGAAGCAACTAGGCTGTGCCGCTCACAGAAGTCTAGCATTAACTTCTCGTTACAATCTCTGTGTCCGCAGAGATTCTCAATGTGGCCATTCATGTCACTCAGCAGAATAATATCGGCAGTCTCCAAACTGCTTCATATCGGCTCTGAGATAACTAAATCGTCTTATTGCCCGCATTAGTCCCGTCTCCCTAAATACACTACCCCTAGCCATGTCATTTTACCGGCAATCGTTCCTAATACCCAGACATGTTCTTTGTAAGTTGACTTTATTCTTTGCCAACATCGATGTATCAGCTAGCATGCCTACCCCTCCCCACTTCATCTCCGTTGTTGTTCTGTTGCTCCCTTCCCAGACGTAGCCATCAGTAAACTCTGGTTCATCTAGATCCCTTATCTGTCTTGCACAGAGTGTACACGCACTATTTCATCGTCCTTCAACGGTGGTTCTATTTCTAACCATTGCGTTTATTTCTACCCCGTTGCATGTTTATGTAACTGATCCTGGTATTAAATTTGTTTTTGGTAGTTTTCTTCCTCGACCTCCTAGCGGCCATTTCGTTGGGCTCAGCCTCCATTATTACGCTTTCTCCTTCGCTTCTTTCTAACCCTACGCCCACAGCCGCTGTTGACCCCCTGGAAAAAGCTACTGCCCGGCTTACCAGGCGCCAGCCGATCTCTCCTTCTACCCTTCCAGCAAAATGGTTGCCTTCTCCTGTAAACCCTCTGCCAACGCCTGCTCTATGCACTTCCCTGTTTATGTCTGCCACTTCAAAACATTTCTCAAGGCTTAGCTTCTTTATCTCCCGATTAACATTCACCGCGTCCTTGTCAACATCTCAGTTCTGCCCTTGCACTCCGGTACTGTGCACACCACGAACTGCACTTGCTGCGCTATTGCCCTTAAATCGTCAACTCCTCAGCTAATATTTCCACCACTTTCCACGGATAAAGTATACGGCAGGTCTGACGAGGACTTTATTTTTGCTAGTGATGCAACATTTTACATCTAGAGCATTGCACAAGTGCTTCGCTACTGCCGTATCCAGCGTATCTTAACTTACTAGGTACACAAATAACCAGAGAGTTAGCAGCTTTGGCAAATGTGACGCCTGATTTCATGTGCTGTTATTAAAGTTGGAAGTTCAGCCTTTGTCCGGTCGTCTACGTCCTTTTTTAGCTTACGTGAATTAAGCACACACTCATTTCACTTCGCGCGACCGCTATAGAAAATGACTGGTAACGAGTGTCATCCGTCGTTAATGAGAATAAATTTCTCTTGTATCAATGGAATGAAATTAGTTTTTGAGGAAAAGAAATGGCTCTGTCTCACATATCGGTCGACACCCGAACAGCGCTCTAGGGGAAAGGAGGAAGGTTGGAGTGAAAAAAGAAAGGAACAAAGGGGTGTCATAGTGGAGGGCTCCGGAATAATTTCGACCACCTGTGGATCTTTAACATGCACTGACATCGCACCAGAGGTGGGCATTTGACCTCAAAAATCTGGACCTCACCCAGACCTCAAAAAGAATTGTCGGGCCTCACTCAACCTCATCAGTTGAAGTTGAGGTCAACTTAGACGCTCTCACCTCACTTTTCTCGAGGCCACTGCTGACCTCACTCAACCTCACCTCAACCTCAAATTGTGAGGTTGAGGTCGGCTGCTGGACGTCAGAAAACAAACGAAAAGCATAACAAAAAGCGATTAAGAAGTTTTTCAGTTCAAAACAACTCTGAGAATCATGTGAGACAGGAAAGCCAAATGGTGATAAAGATAAAGAGGACTAGGGAAAGGCAGGAATGTTAACCAGAAATGAGTTGCGGTTGGCTACCCTGCACTGGGAGAGAGGAATTAGGGGACTAAAACGAGGAAGAGAGAAGGGGAAAAAGGCATAACACGCGCACGTACAACGCTGTGACAATTTGTCACTCAATCCAGTCGCTCTCAAGTAGGCAAAGAGTGCCTTGTATGCCTTGAGGGCAGTCGACTGCTGTGGCCACGGACCGAGGATCTCTTGCTCTGTTAATGGGCGAGGATCGAGGTGGTCCAGTGCACAACACAGTGTATGCTTTACACTCGCAAATGCAGGGCACTCACAGAGAAGATGAGCGATGGTCTCCGCACAACCACAGCTTTCACAGGCAGGGCTGTCGGCCATCCCCATCCGGAAAGCATATTGGTTGGTAAAAGCAACACCAATCCTTAAACGGCATAACAATGTTGCTTCGCGATGTACAGTGCCTTGAGGTGGAGGTTACAAAACTCTCCCGTGTTCCACGCTGAAAGTGTGAGCTCCAGCGCCAAAGGGCGAAGCCCACACGCAGCGTCAGGTCTTGATATTGGGATCCTCACTGGAAGTCCGTCGTTGTGAGCAGAGCGCGCAGCCGCATCGGCCTGGTGATTACCGTTATAACCACAGTGTCCTGACAGCCATTGAAAATTGATGTCATGTCCTTTGGATACGGTGCCGTGATACAGTAGACGGATCTCAGCAACAAGTTGTTCCTGAAACCCGCGACGTAATGCAGCTTGCACGGCTTGAAGGGCTGCTTTAGAGTCGGTGAAAACCGTCCAGTCATGTGGAGGTTCTTGACTGATGAACTCTACCGCAGCCCGTAAGGCTGCGAGTTCCGCACCAGCTGAAGATGTTGGATAGGTCGTCTTCACTTTCATGAAGACGGATCTGGCCGGTATCACCACCGACCCCGCAGAACTGGTCGAGTGAACGGATCCATGTGTGTAAACATGTATGCGGTGACTGTGGTAAGAATGCAGGTGATTCAATATCAGTTGTTTGAGAGCGGGCAGTGATACACCAGCTTTCTTCGTAGTTCCAGGAATATAGAGGTGAACCCGAGGTTCATGAAGACTCCATAAGGGTGAGAACGGTCTTGACGCAGGGGTGAACTCCGATGGAAGATATGCGCGATGGGCTTCAATGACTTTGGCGAATGCAGTACGCGGCCTAATTATTGGAAGTGTTGCGAGGTGATGAGAGGGAACCCGTGTGAGGTGCCGAATATGTGTTCTCATGGTGTCAACCGCAATGTATGTAGTAACAGGATGTTCCCGGACAACAAGAACACTTGCTGCTGTTGATGCACATTTAGGCAGTCCAAGGCAGATACGGAGAGCTTGCGCTTGCACACTTTGAAGAGTCTTGATATTTGTCTTTCTAATGGAACTGAATATCGGAAGACTGTGCCGCATGTAGCCCAGAAATAGGGAACGGCACAGTCGTAGCATCGAGCGCACTGATGCACCCCAGGACTTTCCCCCGAGGAAGTAGAGGACGTGGACAATCGCAATTAGTGTCTTTCTCATGTCGTAGATATGTGGACTCCAGGAGAGGTTCATGTCGATGACGACACCAAGGACGCGCTGGCTTCTCTCAAAGGGAATGGCTTCGCTATTGATGCGAATTGTGTAACGTGACATTATTTTGCGTGTGAACGCCGCAAGTTAACACTTTTCGGCCGAAATGTTCACGCCGTGCAAGCGAAGATAAGATGTCAATATCGATGCCGCCTTTTGAAGCCTTGCACGAACTTGAGGACCTCTCACACCTGATGCCCAAATACAGATATCATCTATGCGCAAAGCGCCACTGCCCGCTTGGCCGTCTTCTGGTAGAAAATAATGTATTCACTGGCACGTCATAAGCACGCAGGCTATTTGAGCACGAAGATATAGGAAGATGAAGCGCAAAACCTAGCTCGAGGAAGATACAGAAGAAGTTGTTTTCTCGATATGCTGGCCGTACTTTCCGCTCTCGTGCTAAATTTCTTCCGGAGCCGTTTTCTACTCAAGCGTTAACGATCACTCGACGCGAGGCCTTGAGGAGGAACCCCTGGTACCATGACAAAGAGGGAGAGGGTTGGCTGGGAGGAAGATCCCGGCGCCAGCACAAGTAGCCTAGTCCTAACGCCGGAGTGTTCTCCCAAGCCGCGGGTCTACGACCGTAAGAGAGAACGGGAACAGTCTCGGTCGGGCAGCGAGGCAGCAAGCGCCGACCGCTCGCGACGCGAGAACGACGAGACCACTTCCCCGCGCCGCGCGTATCGATCGAACAACTGGAGGAAGACCTCAGATGAAGGCGCGGATGAAGAACGGGGTGATCGACAGAGCCCGGCTAAGCCAGGATCGAAAAAGACCGACAAGACTCCTCTGAGCCCCAAAATGAAACGGCAGCTTGAAAAAGGAGGCGACCGCCAGAAGAGCATTAACTCATACCACGACGCGCGGGGTGCTGCTTCACCGGCTGCCGACAGAACGCCAGACCCCCGACAAGAAGACAAGAAAGCCTCTGCGTCAGGCAGCCCAGCGAAGTCCGCCGGCAAAGTCACGGACGGTGCCAAAAAAGAGCCGGCCCTCAGAAAGGGTCCTTCACTCGGCAAATCTAAACCTACTGGACTTGACTCGAGAAAGAAAGGCAGCCCTACAGAATCGCCGCCGAAGCAATCGAAGAGGTCGTCCCCTGCTACACCCAAGGTCGAGAGGGACGAAGACGAAGCGGGCGAGAACCAACAGCCGCAGCTCATTGGTGGATGGCTGAACATTCTGGTATGTGCCCAGCATTCATTCTCACCTGCATTTAATACCGTCTACTTGTGGGACGGAAACGCCTGCCTCCATTGCTGCTTCTGCCGTCGGCTGTGCCAGGCGTCAGCTTTGCCGAAGGACGTGGGGTGAATAGCAGCATAGTAATTCAAGCTTTTTATGCACATATTAGGACGCTTACTCGGTGCGGCAGAAAATATCAAGCCCATGGCGGTCCTGATTATTGATCTGCCACGTCATCTACAACTTTCTCATAAACATTACAGTACTCCTACAATTGGACTCACTGCTATGTATCACTATAGCTTATTGATTTTTTACATATTTATGATCACTGACAACCATTTTCCAATCGCTTGGTTGCTCCACAAACTGTTAGGCCGACTAAGAAACTTTTTCTCAGTTCACATTCGCACTGATTAAGGCCAGATTTCCAAAAACGCTGCTGCGCTACCTCCAAGGCCTAAGCACTGCCATCTTGGCGAAAGATTTCATGCTATCGTCATTTTCGCGAGTGGGGTTTGCGTGTGTACTTGTGGCGGAGTGGAAAGATCCTTAAAATACAGCGCAGCTGCAATCCTCGCAAAGTCCGCAATGAAATTCTTCACCCAGAATGCATATGCAGCGCGGTGCACCCAGCGCTCCCTCTGGAAAGCACCCGGGTGGAGAAGGCGGAGATTCGGGCAACCATACTGGCTCCAAGGTGAGTGGCCAGAATCCTACGTCGTCCGGTAGCCCTGCCAAGGGCGACCACAGGTCGAGAGAGAGAGAGGGAAACAACTTTAATGAAACACCAGTCAATGAACGCCAGGAGAGAAAGTACATCTCCCCTGTCGCCCCTAGTCGTCGGCCGGAATCCCTTGGGACACAGCAGCAGCAAGGGCTTGACTGATGATGTCCTGCTGGACGTTAGGGTCTGGGCTGCAGGGCAAAGCCTCCCAGGATTCTTGACTGCGCGAGCTATCATACCTAGTGGGACATGTCCACACCATGTGGACCAAAGCTGCTTCCTCGTCGCTTAATTTGCCCTGTGATCTGAAGACATCAGGGTGCCACATGCTGTAGAGTGGGAAAAAAAAAAACATTGGCGGTGGTTTAGCTCTGGTTAAACCTGGAGTGACGCGATAGCTACAGATGACCGAGTGGAACTTGCTTAGTTAACTGCAAAGTCAGTCTTTCGCCGCCTCGTTTCGCTGGGCGTGCCTTCTTCATCTTCGTCCCACTTGACACGGCGCATGCGCAAACCTGTGGCAGCTCGGTTTCGCCGGTGCGCCGCGCCGCCGGCAGCTGTTCTGCACCACGTGACCTACCTCGTGACTGCATGGCGGCGCATCCGCAGGGTGGCGGCACCGCCACGCTGAAGGCTCTAAATGCTACCGTTATGTAGGTATCGCCACAAAAAAATTGTGCAGCCCGTCCACCACACGAGATCAGGTATCACTGTTGAATAAAATAGGGCTTTTTGGCGGGCTAGTTGTCAGCACCCCGTCGATTCCACTGCACAAGGAGGAACTTGATTACCTGGATGACCACTTTCGTCCATGTTGTCACTTCGATCTTTCATTCCCTTCCGTCACCCTTACTGTACAACAGGATGTACCATTGCTTCTTGTTTCTCTCTTTCTTTTTGGCTATGAATGTCAGTTCTCTATTCACTCACAGTTTCGAACTTCGTTTTCATACGCCATCTGACACGTTAAAGTGGCCCTTCATGCTCTTTATCAGCTGATAGTAGCCCGACTGGCGCGGTTTTGTTTGTTTTGTGTGACCTTAAACCATTCTTGTCTGACAATAAACCTCAGCTGTTAGTTCACCGCTTGTGCTGTCGTGTCACGTCGTTGTCTTTTGCGCTGCTTCCTACACTTGAGCACCTATCGACTTGGATCGACTTATTTAGATTTTCATGAATCTATACACATGCACCGCCGAGCTCCAACCCTCCTCCGTTTCCACTCACCCCTTAAAGCCAAAAGTGACACAGGCGCGCCCTCCTACGTTGAAATCAACTGACAGGTCAGCGACTCGCAGGCAGAGAGAAAGCGGCAGGCGGCTCAAGAGGCGCGTGGCCAGCAGCACAGCGGCTCCCAGTCCTACTACGAGCATCCCTACGACACACCGCTCAGCGTGCATACGAGGGACCTGGAGAGCGAGACGGTAAGATCTAATTACCGCCCTTAATCGGCATGTCTATCAGGGACTCTCAAAGGCCTTTTTGAGTGGGATGGCATTCGATGACACTTTCGCCCTTCGAAAATTGTCAAATCTTCTTGTAAACCATCTCTGCGCTACGGACATCCGGGAACATGAGGAGTTGGTGCGCAATGTAGTTCCTGAACGCCCTTTTGAAAGTCAACTCCTGCTGATAACAATGCGTGGGGAAGCTTGGAAAATACACGGTGAATAAATACAGCGTTGTTACCATCCTGTTCTGTGGAACCGTCGTGGTATCAAATGTCGGTCATTAAATATACAAGGCTTCCTGGCTGTCGGCGATGTTAAAACGCAAACTGTCAGCAGTCCTCCTGGACAAAATGTCGCTGCGATGGTGATGCCACCTGGCCCCCCTCTCCTCATACTCATCGTAGAACCATTCCTTGCGATTTCTTCGCATGAAGTGATCGCCGAAGCCGTAATACCTGTAGGGATGAAACGGGGCAGTTTAGAGCTTTGGAGCAACCTGGTTCGAATATTGCGACTAATATCAAGTACCCAGACAGACCGCTATTGCTGGATTTATTTCTTCAGTGCCTGTGCCACAGTCGCATGGCAGACTCTCGAATGAGTGTGACATCTATCGGAGAGCTGCTTTCTAATCCGTTGGCTAGACAGTGACGTGATCCGTGCCATTGGCGCGGTCTTCGTGATCATGCCGGAGAGAGAGAATTTTACGGCGGTACCTGCGGCCGTAGAAGAAACGTGCGCTGACGTCGCACAGTACGCGGGCCTCTATAATTTCGATGGAGGCAAAATTCTAGAGGCCCGTTTACTCTGCGATGTCAGTGCACGTTAAAGAACCTAAGGTGGCCTAAATTTTCGGAGCCCTTCACCACGGCGTCCCTCATAGCCTGAGTCGCTCTGGGACATTAAACCCCCATAAACCATGAACCATCCTAGCAGAAACTAGGAAAGTGGCAGTCTTAAAGCACAAAACCACTTTGTCGTCTTTAATCGGTTTGGAATAGCCTGACTCAAAGCCCCCGCATGACTTTGTTAGGCGATGCAGCCAGCAAAGGTGGTCAGACGTAGCCAACAGTGGCACGTCAACAAAACGCAGCTTATTGCCTACAGGGACATCTGTCGTGATTTTTAAACCACGGGAGCACTCCCTCAAAATTTTGGACAGCCGCAAACTTATATGAGCGGTTAGAACCTACCACCAATATCAGATAATCGTCAGTGAATGTGAACGCCCTTAGAAACAATCCTGCTGATCACCATGCCACCTTCCTATCGATGTCACTAAAGATATTGCTGAGCACGCGTGCAACCCACGACCGAATGTACACACTAACGTTTCTGTGCTAAGAAAGCACCGTTACACCCGATTACCGTGTACTTCAGGAGAAAAAGACAAGGCTGGGCAAAATGGTTAACCGGAAACAAAACATCTGCTCATTAAGCCTATATGATTAATACCATATTTGGTGCACACGTTTGCCTCACACCATGATGTCATGTGGCAGCCAGGAAAACGTATGCTCAGCATCAATGCTAACAAAACTGTACCTTCCTGGATTTCCACTCATTATCGCATCAACAAATCCTTCGATTCGGGCACAAAAAAAGCTTTGTCACTTTCAGGGTAGCCATATGAGAGTCCAGACACCCAGCAACAGCCATTTGGCTTTATGAGCAGATGTGGTGTGTCTGTTGTACCGTTTTCAGAAATATCCCTTGTTACCCAATGTCCATGATCTTCGGGTGTAACATAAAGCTGGAGTGTGTATTGGGTCGAGGGTTCCATCTTTGCTTAGCAACATCTTGAGTGGTATCGATAGGAAGGTTCCGGGATGCTGTGGAGGACTATTGCTGAGGGCGTTCAGGTACGTCCACGATTATCTGATCTTGGTGGAATGTTCTAACCCTTCGAATAATATTGCGGCTGTCCTCAAGATTTTAAGTAGTGCGCTCATGGTTTAAAATTATCAACAGAGATTCATATTGACAATGAACTGCGTTTTCTCGCCATTTCTCGGAGGGCAATGTCGCACCATCTTTTCTGGCTGCTCCACCATTGCACTGTTAATTCCGCTTCAAGGCTACGAGTCAAGCCATCCTAAACCGATTAAAAGGGCGTAGCGGTTTAGTGAGTCAGGGCTATGACTTCTACTGCCTGTCACCACCTCACTGCAGAATGTTAAGCGTATAGGAGGTCGCCAACGTTAAACAAACCGCAGTCTCTCTGAACGCATCATTTCCAGCGCAAGTGAGAAAGGCCTCTGGTAGGCAAAATCGGTGGCCAACAGGCGGATTCGGGATGGTAGTCAGTATCGTAGGCAGGCTTTCATGCACTGTGTTCACAGGCTTTCCCGTGGTTTGAAGAGCTGGGCCAAGAAACGCGACGTTAGGGTTAACTTTTTGGGCTACATTGAAGCTCGCTGCATTTTGCTCCGAGCTCGAGAGAACTTGAGTGGCTAGTGGCTACACGAACGGGAGGGCAGCACAACAAAGCACGTGTCGCATTTAATCAGATATAGAAAGGGCGTTGTTAAGGGCCGATATCTTGCGGCAATTTATACGTCGGGCAGCTTGGCTGGTTTGTGAACGTGCGGCATTTTGAGTGTGCAAATTTACACAACAGTGCTTCTCTTGACCGTCTTTTAGTGCACTGCCACAATGTGCACGGCACTTTCCGGGCACTACTATTCTATTTCCTCATGAGGAACAGGTAAACTGTGAGACAATGGAAGCCTTTTTATTATAAAAAACACTAAGCGATACTTCAGCCTTCAGCTGCCCTGTCAGATAAAGAATTCAGCAACCTCGATAACCGGCTACCCTCTACACTTAAGTAGAATGATTTTTATTCCAGGCGTTTCAACTTGTCGCCATCGCGATATCCGTTGTCACCGGTTGTTTCTGCGCATGTATTCCTCCGCGTATTCATTAAATCTTGAGTTGCCTGTCAGCGCGCGTGGTGTCCTCCTTCTCTTTGAGTGTCCCGCGTAGTTTGCTCTGTTTCTTCATCGAAAGCATATGAAATTGTAACACGAAAAGATAATAAATGTGTACAACGCGTCTGCGAGAATTACACCAGCGCCATTAATAATGTGAAAGGCCAGAGGCCAGAGTTTTCACCAGACAGGGTTCGTGCTAGGCTACTCATATAATCAGAACGAGCAGATTGTCAAGAGCCAATAACAAATGTCAACCAAAGAACGCAAGCGCTTGCGCTGCGTGCTGCGTAGTGCGATCAATACAATGTGAAAAGGGCAATACAGGAAATCCTCTAGACCTGTTTGCGTGGAATCAATTCTTGTGCGGCTTATCGACGTCTAACCCTACAGCTCACAGTTCAATCCGGCAATAATATAAGTTATATATTCCTCTACCTAGGTGTTTTCTATATTTGTATTCTACCATTTTATCCATTTCCGCTTGTAAATTTTTCTTAGAATTTCCCGCTATGTATCATAATTCAAAAAGCAGCAACGAGTATGTACTAAAATCTAATAATAATCTGAAGTTTTTGTGATAACAACAAACGTCCGATAGTTTGTACCAAACTTTATTCGAGCGTTGCATGGCCGGTCTCAACAAAGAGAGTTGCTCCACCGCAAGGAGTGACTCACTTTCGGCAAAGGCAGTAATGGGGCATCGAGACGATATCACGTCATTAAGCCTAAGGGCGACCTGTTTTTATCCCAAAAGCCCTGCAAGAAATCCTTTATCGCTGGTACAAAATTGACTTTATTTATTTTTTTACCCGGTCATGCCGCCAAAATATAGTGTTTTATGCGCCAATACGCAGTGGAGGATTTAAGAGTGCACGTTGTTGTGCGAGTTGGTCGTACATACCTAAGCAATGGAAATGCGCTAAAGAAGACAAGGACGAGAAGGCCGGCGCATACTCGAGACTGAATTTATTCAGAAGAAACACATGTATATACCTTTGTGAACGCAATGTCATTGCCTAAAGGGCACATGCCAGCAACATTTTTTTTATATACAATTCGATTGACATTTTGCTTACGTAGTTATCCCCTCAACCATCAATAAAAAAAGCCTCTGCCAGCTCACGCTCCATCTGGTCACGGCTGCGCCTCAACATTTCAGTTCCAGCCAACAAAGGCCGGCATGTCTTGCCAGGCGTAGCCAAAGTGCATGCACCCCATTGTAAGGGCAAATTGGAGCCTTTACCATTCTTCATCGAAAGTTGTTCTCCAAGTCGACCCGTTTGGCCTATGACTGGGAAACACCAGCTTTCGATGAAGAATGGGAAAGGGTCCAATTGTATAAAAAAGAAAAATGATTGCTGGCACGTGCGCTTTAGGCAACGATTTGGCATTCATAAAGGTATAAATACGTGTTTTTTTTTCTGAATAAAGTTAGTGGCGAGTATGCGCCCGTCCTTGTTCCCTCCTCGTCCGTGTCTCTTTTAGCGCGTTTCCCCTGCTTTAACTTTAATAAACTTTCTTTTATCTCAGACAAGCATCCTAATGCCATCTCTTGTCATATTAACACTGCGTGTCTTGCAGCTTGTGCAGGAAGACGGCGGCTCTGACGTGGAAGAGGCCGAGGGCTGGTGGTGGTGGTGCACCTGCTCCAACGTGTGGCTGGGCGGCATCGTGTTCTCCATCGTGGTGGTGCTGCCCCTCGTCTTCATTCTGATGGGTTACAAGGGACGCATCTACCCACACGCGGGGCCCGACAACAACGCGTCGGAGGAGAGCAACCCGTGGGACGCTGTGACGCCTCGCACTTTCTTTGCCTTCTTACATGCCATAATGACGTTACGGTGTTGTTGCCACCTTGTAGTCACAATTTATGCGATGTTGCCATCAAGTTACTTTTCATATCCGCCGCTCAACATTTTGTGTCACTACCTTTTCGACCAATCCGCGTTTTCTCGCACGGACGGCGGAAGCCTTAGGGCTTTCGCGTTAAATGATCTTTAAATATCACAATTAATCCCACGAGGATACCTTGAAAGGGCATTTAAGAATAAATTCGCGATGATTCCCTAAGCCTTTTTGTCGTAGAATAAATCACCTGAAAACATTTTCATGCAGCACACTCGACTTGAAAGCAAGGATATCAGTACTGACGCAACGATAAGATACCCGGTATTACGTGCCTCTGTTCTTTGGCAGGAGAACTTTAACGAGCCTAAGAATAGTAGGGCTGTTGTTCAAGTCCTATTGAGCAGTTTAGTGGTCCATCATCGACGAAGACGCAGTTAAAGAAAGGTTGTGGAAAAAAACGGCATCGATTTACCAACGAAATATTAAACCTATTATAAAATCACTCAGTAGCTTCCCGAAATGAGAACTTCCGTGCTCAGTGGTTGATACAGGAAATAGAGGGAAAGTGCATCATAAGGGGGCCTAGCACTTTTATGCATGCTGTGCAGATAGTTTTTGCAGCCAATCAGCTACACAAGTGAGAGTTGTGAGACAGCCCCAGTTTTTGCAGCCAATCAGCTACGCAAGTGAGAGTTGTGAGACAGCCCCATTAGCCTGCCAGTACACACTTTATCTCTGAGGGGTAAGAAGGTGCGGTCTTTCCTGCCAGAGATTTAAATCGATCTCAGTGCTCTATAAGAAGTTCTACAGGATCCGCGATTCAACCCGGCACCAAGGATGCTTTAATAAAAAAAAAAGCAGTTGTTTCAGGGAAACCCGAAAAATTATATAGCATGGTTTTGAAGAAGATAACACAGTATAAACAAAATAAAATCTCCATTCACCTGTGCTAGTGGAGGTTTGTAACAGCGCCTTATTTTCAATTGTAGAAGCCCTTACAAATATGGTATATAGACAGTCTATAGACTTCATAGCAGCGTACAAGCGTAGTCTATAGACAGTCTATAGACTATATTGCCTTCCTATAGATATTTATTATTGTTTATTTGTAGTCTGTAGAAGTCTATAGACAAAAATATATTAAAATTGCATGGCCATAAATCTACAGTGTCTATAGCATTTGTATTTTCTATAGACTGTTCTCTAGGGTTTGTCTATGGAGAGTCTATAGACTTTATAGCCTGAAGCCTATGTAGAGTCTATAGACTGTCTAAAGAAATTCTTCTAAGGGAGGACTTGCGGAGACGAGGATTTGTTGCCGTTAGCATTCTCGGACACAGAGCAAACTGCTGTGCCATGCTCTCTCCAGCCACTGCGACTGGTGCTAAGGCCCTTCATCGCTTGGAACTAACTTTTTCACCATGCACGTCTTGTATAGCGACGCTAGACTGGACCAAGACACGAGTAAGTTTATAAACATGGGAGCGTGTGTGGTCAAGCTATCGTCGGCAGGGCGTCTAGCATCTAGTGGTGCGAGATGAAAGCGTTCAACACTTCCGATGCATTCACTACGTGCCTGCGATGACAGGCTGCCTGCGTGTGCCTAAATAAAATAGGGAATTTTAAATAGACACAGTTAGCGGAAAAATTGGCAGCGGTTTAACTTGGCTAAACCTGGAATTCAGCGAAAAGCAAGTACGCTTGCTATGCGTTTGAGGCTCGGCCATGGCAGCTCCGCTACAGGGTCGCGACAGCCGTTCTATATATACCCACACGACCACGTGACTATATGACGAGGTATCACATTGTCTTACGATGCCCCCATCAGATGTCATCACGTGGCTTCACATCACCCCATCGGATGTTCTTAAGGTCAGAGGTCAACCCGAAGGTCACCCAATGCCAAAGGTCAGAGGTCAACTCAAGGTCAGATGTCAAAGGTCAACTATAGATCATGTGTGAAGGTCAGGGGTCAAGGTTTCGGCACCATAACTGTACCACATATGGTCATACATGGCTAACGTGGTTGGGCTGAAGGTCGTTCAAGGTCCTTCTCCAGCCGACGCGACGACTGCTTTACCTAGCGTAGTGAAGCTTTTCGCTTTAATAATAGTCTAAATTGGGACAGATCTCTGCAGAGAGGCCCCCACAGCACAGTAAAGACACAGCAAGGGTCCACAAGTATGTGGCAGGCTGCAGGTCATTTGATGAATGATCTCGCTTTTCGAATAAACATTCATAAATCGGTTAATATCGCTTGCCTCCTCCTGTGAAGCCTGCACTTTCTGCACAGTAGGTATGAGTCTTCTTTTATTCATTAAAACCGGTCGCTCCGGTTTGAATTCCATCTACCAAAGAGAGCAGACGACATGCCGTTGCCGTTGCAAGCATTGTGTTTTATGATAAATCTATAAATACCGCAAGAGCTGTAGAAATGTCCAATATAAATTTCATCATTTCCTAGCCGCGCGCCCAAATACCTACTAATTTTTTTAGGGCGTCACTACTTATTAGCTCGGAGTTGGTCAAATGTTTTAGGGTAATCCACCAAGGTGGAGTGGATTTGCAATAAGGGAGTAATTATTCATTGGCATCCACCCGAACGCACCATTCGGCTACAGAGGAAAGCTACACAACTTTCTCAGAAACTTCGTAGTTAAAAGAAAAATCAGTCCTTAAAGAAAAACCAGCCACTATAGCGGCCCTTATGCGAGTCGATTAGCCCCAACGCAGCCGCCGTTATATTGATTCCGACAGGAGAAACTCGAGGATGATAGCTCTCGCTGTGAACGGGATGACGGCAGTTTGGCGAACGTAAAAAAATGAACTACAGCCAATGCAACTATTACCTTTTCAGTACTTCAAGGGAGCACAATTAGAACGTTCTAAAGTAGACGTGTTGAGAGGGTGACGATTACAGATGGAGGTACATATTTTTGCTCCCCCCCCCCCCCGAAAAAAAAAACCTGAAGAATTTATTGATGCGAAACATGATGATTATGAATTTTCATGGCACAAGAGCGTTTATGGCGAGAGATGCCATGGCACAAGGTATATTGTATTTCTCAAGGTGGGGTCAAAGACCCATTTTCCAATCACTTCACCCCTGATTAACCGAGCACCAGTTCAGGGGAAAGCTTGTACCCATTGCATCACCGGTGGGTACCCGGCGGTGCTGGGGATCGAACCCCGCACCTCCCGCATGCGAGGCGGATACACAATCCAACAGGCCACCGCTGCGGTTCTAATGCGAAAGCATTACTGGGCTATGTCCCGCGTTTCGTGTCCCTAAAACTTGTCCGCACGATTACGTCGTTCTGCGACGATAAATGGGACGGTGTTCTGTGGCGATAAAGGTTTTTAAAGCGCGATCGGAGAATTTAAGCTCGTAAACCAATTTTCCTCTGTGGTCTTGGATACAAGATCAAGCTACGCACGGCAAGAGTGCGAGCGGTAGAGATACGCCCGTGAAATGGGTTTCTGCTTCACATTTTGCCCATTTTTCCGCGAGACGGCGGAAGATCATTCGCGCTGCGAACAACTGTGTGCGCGGATGTGTCGGCTTCGTCGGCGTGTTCTATCGTGGCTTGCGCTTTCATCGAAATCCAACTTAATCGCCCACTTGCGGTAACTATGCACGATTACATTTTATTCATTTGGTCTCTAAGCAGAGCAGTGTGTAATGAACAGATTATGTGCTCAGCGACAAACTTATTCCCGTTTGTAAGCTGCGCTACAAGCAGCGGAAGCCATCGGGTTCTCGAATAATGCCGCTGATGTCTGTGCCGCTGTCTCCAAACGCGCGAAAAGGCAGTCGGTGTGAAACCCGTGACGATAAGCCGCTCCTCGCGAGCTCTCTGCTGGCTTTTTCGTGTTGCAATGTAGATGCGCGGCCAGAAATATCGCTTAGCCGCTGAACGACGGCCGAAATAGAACTGTGGATTAGTTAGCGCCGTGTCAGCTCGATTTACTTGGCACCTCCGGAAAACGCACACTCACATTCTGAGGTGCGTCACATTTATTTTTAAATGTTTCTGTCATCTCCTGTCCGGACCGTGAAGTGCTGTTCATTGAAAGGTGTGCATTGCGTGTTAAGTGCAGACGCTCGCTCGGTGCGCGTCGGGGACAGCGACGTTTCACCAAAGATGTTTTGTAACGCTGTAGACTGAAGCACGGGACGCTTGTGAAAGTTGGAGTTAAGCGGCACCGGAGGAATGCTTGTAGTATGATGGCCGAATAAACGTCGATGCCGGCACGAATGGACAGCGTGTACAAACAGCACAAAGAACCTACGAGCTGCATCCCGTCTCCCCTTTCGTTGCACACATATGGATTCGCCCGTCCTTGTTATCCCAGCCGTTGTCCGCCGCCGTTCGCCTGCGGGCACTACATTTTGAAAGCTGAGTAAAGGTCGCCTCGACAAGGTATGGCTTACATTTTGTTCCGAAAGGCTCGTTCATGAACCCCGCTCACGCGTGCACAAATTTCTCCAATATCATTTGTGCGAGAGGCAGTGTGTGCTTTTCTGATCTCAGACTACTACAATGCGAAAACGTTAACGTAACTAGACGCTTCTTTGCCCAAGCGTATGCAATTCAGCTCGCGCAGTGTTGTGACTGTGCCTTCTGATGAAGACGTTCTTTCATTGAAATAGTTCCTGCTTTGAGAACCTTCGTTGCTTTCGTTGATTTTTATAGCAATGGTAGGTTAGGGTACCTGTATGCAAGAACCTACTTTTTACTCTGTTCGGGCTGCACTTTACGGAATAAAACTGAGTGAATTTGAGACGGCATTTCATAGTGACAGTAATGCGCATGTTGTCTCAAGTTTTACACCTGTTTTTGAAACGGCGCAGCGGCAGCTATTATGAGCTGTTTTTGAGGATAATGAGGATAATGAGCGCGACATGAAGCGCTGCTACCCGCTTGTTTCTAAGAGCGCGCGCTGATGCTTGAGTATGCTGTTCAGTCTTTGTGGTGCAAGTTATGGGCGCATAACGGTGAGCTGGTCTGTCTGGTAGGTTTTGCATGGCTTGTGCCCGCTTGAGTATCGGCGAACGTACCAGGCTTCATGCAGGGTGGTGCTTCGAAGCGCTTCTTCAATAGCGGGTATAAGAATAAATGCTGACATAATATTCTGCTGGTATCCCTGTGTAAGGAGCACTGAATGTACATTTTATCGAAGTGGTATTCTCAACAGCTCGTAACGAGTCAATGCTGATATGTGGCACAATTCTTCGGGGTCATCTGTTTTGAATTAGTGTAAAAAAATTACCGCCACCGTCTGGAAGACGGTGAAGTAACTAGCATTAGCTGTTTGGTAGCGCCATCTATCATGCATGCGTTGTACTATCACGTTATTAGGCTACTTTTCCATGCCTCACGGCGAGCGGGCGCCTACCGCCTTGAGGTCGGATATTTTTGACCAATTTTGGCCGAGAAAGTTTTTCGACTCTTTGGAGGGCCATTTTCCTTTACCTCAAGGCGGTAGGTGCCCGTTCGCCATGAGGTATGGAACTGTGAGCTGTCCAGTGCTGACTTCACGGCCACCATGTTCAGCCTAATCATAACTAAGTATTAACCTAATTAAGCGATAATGGTGCCTAACGTGTTCTACTCATCGAGCCCGTTAGGAATATGACATCAGTGAGATCATGATGCTATCGGTTACTTAATTATAAGCAATAAATATAAGCCTCACCATACCTAATATTAACTTCATTAGTTAATTTTGGTGTCTTATGTCATCTAAAGGATTATAAATATCTAATTCGTTTTGTGATGACCTCAATAATTACTGAGTTCTAAGCGATTGAACAGTTACGTGAATAGTTCGTTATGACGCCACAAAATCAGCGACGTCACCAATCAATCACCAATTCGATATACTAATGACGCCGCCAGTCAATCACCAATTGAGTTGCTATATCGATTTACTGTGGGGGCCACCATCATGAATTCCTCGGACTCGGAAAATTTGACGCCGAGCTTATGCTCTTAAAAGAATGCCGTACAGAGATCAGTAGCGGCAGTGGGTATTCAGTGCCGACGTAGGGTGCTCCAGAGTTTATCGGTCTTATGGTGACTTCCAATCGCAGAGTTGGAGCACTTCGGGAGCAACGATTTCTGCTCTTTTCGGAGCAACTGTATTCCAAACGCAGATCTGAGGCACGGATCGCGTCTTCCAATCGTAGACAGGGAGCGGTTGCCGAGCCGAGATTGCTCCGTGGAGCAGTCGGGACTGCTCCGCCGAAATCGGCGGATCCGACCGGAAGTTTGCGTGACGTTCTTATTCAGCGGAGATAGCGGCGCCCTACAAGCTCTGGCCTGCATGCTCTGGCCAGAGCAAGTGTACTCCAATCGCAATTTCAGGTCGCGCGCTCTGCGCCGGATTCAGGCGCTCTGCCACAGAGCGTGCAGACCGCTCCGGGCCTGCGATTGGAATTCACCATTAGTTATCATGTTTTATGAAAACCGCTTAAGATTTGTCGTGCGAGTTTACTGAACCGATGAAGCCGGCGTGACGGCTCGGTGATCATCGTGTTCGTCTGGTGACCTGATAGGTGCAGGTTCGATCCCGGAGTCAGCGGTCATATTTTGATAGAGGTGAAATGCTATAGGCCTGTGTACTATGCTATGTCAGTGCACAGTAAAAAAACCGCAGGTGGTTGAAATTATCCGCAGCCTTTCACTACAGCGTCTCTCGAAGCCTGAGTCGCCTTGGGTATTTGAACCCGATAAAACCCAACCAAAAGGTCAAGATTACCTTTTAGAATAGGATAGTCAGGGTATGTCTTGCGTTGTGTAGAGATGGAGTGAGACTTTTTTTTTTCAGTTCCCCTCATATGATTTTTTTTCTTTTGCGCTGTACAGGTCAACATGCCCGGATGATTGACTGCAGACAACAGATCGCAAGAACGCTTCTGAGGAAACTATTCGGACCATTACTTTCAGCATTTATTTGTATAATGTGCTGCATTCTTATGATGCATGTATTGCATATTCCCAGCCTGGATAGCTTGGAAATAAACTAAATTTGTAAGTATATTGATCGTGATGTTATCTGTGAAGACCTCGTGGTGACCTTTTTAATGGTTGTAGACTGTATATATACAGTCTATAGACAACAATCTAATTAAGTTTTAGTTGACAGAAGTCTATGCACTGTCTGTAGACAAAGATCAATAGCATTGCTAGGCCATATAGTTAGGCAATGTCTATAGAAAATGTATGGACATAAGTCTGTAGATCCTCTATAGACAGTCTATAGACCTGTGTCTATTAGACTCAGCAGACATTTGTTTAGACACACAAGTCTGCTAAAAGGGTATGGCCATAAATATATATACTGTCTGGAGACTGGTCTATAGGATTTGTCTGTAGAAAGCCTTTAGACTTCATAGACTAAAGTATATTGTCTAAAGAAATGTTTGTAAGGGCGGCGACAAGCGACATCGGCCAGGCGCGGCGACTGGGCGGTTGGTGGGCTGATCAGCAATATATGTTTACGCTTTCGCTGACGCACCAGCCGGCACCAGAATGGACGGCCTAGCTAAACCTTCAGGTCGATCAGACAACGCAGTGGTCGACGCAGATTGCGCAGTGGTACAGTGGTTAAGCGATGCGCCACTGCCCCTCGATGGCAGGTGGCCCCAGCGGTGGGCCTTGTGCGACCCAGGTTGCTCATCCTGAACGACCAGTCAGTAATCTAACTGCCATTCCACGGCGGTCAGTTTTCTCACAATGCTCACAATGGGCAGATTGTGGTAAGGCCACAATTAGTCCCGTGGCTTATGTGGCACACTGAGTTGTCTCAGGAGATTTTTCGCTCAACACCTGCGCCGACGACACCGGATTTCCTACAAAACGGGAGCCTTAACTCGGTCGCGTTAATAAACGGTTGTTCAAAGAATAGCTTACCATAGGCAGCGAAACATTGGAGGTGGTTAGCGAACGCGTCTACTTACGGCAGTTAGTAAACGCTGATCCGGACCACGAGATTGATGTGCATTTGGCACGCAATCGCAAATCATCAATGTCAGTTTATCAATATCTCTCAAGCAGGAATGATGCAACGGCTGTATCTTAACATGCACAGCAAACAGGCCAACGAAGTGGCTTGATATTCATTGAGGAGAGCACACTAACCTGTGCAGAGGAAAATGATAGGCCGGACGTCAGGTGACCGGAAAAAGAGCAGAGTGGCTATGTGAACAAACGCGAGCTAATGACATCGTAGCCAAAAATATTAAGAAATGACCACGTGCAAACCATGCAATGCGAAGCCAATATAACTGGTGATGGTTAACGACAACGGACCGAATTCCAAGAAAACAAATGTAGCGGGGGCATCAGAAGTCCAAGTAGGCGGCTGAGGTGAGGAAGTTTGCGCGGATAAGGTGGCCGCCGACGGCAGAGGATAGGGTTAATTGGAGAGACATGGGAGAGGCCTTTGTCCTGCAGCTGGCGTAGTTAGGCTTTGTGATCATGAAACAAATCACTATTTACAATTTAATCTTAGTCTAAACAGGGAAGCATTAAACCATTTCAGCGTAATATGCTTGGAAAATAGCAGCCGCGCTGCTCCAACTGAAAAACACCCCGCTACGCTTAATTCGTAATTCCGAGTAATGTACTATTTGGCAATACCGGTTTTGTGTAATTACAGTCATTCTTCACTAGGGCAAAATATCGTACGTAAAATGCAACTTACCTTTATATTGAGCAGGAATATTGTAATTTTTTCTTATGCGAGTCACCTCCGATATCATTGAAAGCCGCCAATATCTAAAAAAAAGGCTGCTGGTAATAAAGCTTCCACTTTCTACTGAACTCAGAAAATAAACATTTCTTGAAATGTCTATATCACGAGTAACCTGTTACCTTCTCTAAAATATTTAAGCTCCAACAGTGAGCAATGAATTTAAGCATCGCTATAGGTAAATATTAAGGCTAGTAAATGTAATCGAAGGTTTAAACCATTCGAATAATTAATAACTTGTTATAGTTCCCCGCGCGGTAGCATTTCACTTTCCGATCACCGGTTCCTGGAGAGATGTCTTTGTCACACCTTTCGATTTTCTATTTCTCTGCCAGGTTCAGGTGACCCCCTCCAGGCTGCATCAGCTGGAAAACGACACTCGCCGAGCTAACAGCAGCAGCCCGGCTGCTATGCAGGCAAAGGTATCTTGTATTGCTTTTTAATTAGCCATTTATGTACTTGGTTACATAAAGCCGTTTCTGGGAGCGAGAAGCACTGAATTTAACTCACCTCGCGGTGTAAACGGCACTCCTCTTTCTTCACCGCGATTTCGAAGGTTTATCCTAATTACGTTTACATCTGAGGCAAGTTAAGAGGCCCTGAACTACCCGCTAAACCGCTCTGGCGTGAATTGAAGTCCCGTTAGGAAATTGACAAGCTGTACATTACTCACTTATCTGTACCACTTGAAATGATATAGCTAACCTCACTGAAAAAAACTTCTTAGACCTGTCATGGTTTCTTGCGATGATCACGGGCTTCGTTGTATACCTTTCCCCTTTAATATAACGCAACCCAGTCCAGGATTCTGGGACATCAATGCTAGTTGTGAGGCAGCTGTGGAATACTGTAAGGTACTGTTATGAATATAGTAAAGATAATGATCCATTATTCCGAAGGGTAGCAAAAATCTTTAAAATGGTCCATCGATCGCGTCGAGTAAAGACTACCATGGAAAATCGATGGGGAACGTTTTTGAGGATAGGAAAATAGTTGACATAAAAAGTATGCAATCTTGCCAAGGGGAGATCTGCGCACTTACTGTTATAATAAAAACTTACGATATATGAAAAAAAAATACGTTCATAAGTTACTTTCAGTTAATAAACTCACTCTTTCAGAATATTTAGGCGTTCGAACTGCTGAAATTGTTGTCCGAGTTAGCAAGAGGATATTCCTGTGTAACCGACATTCGTAGCATGCGGTTAGTGCTCGCTGGAAACTTTTTCTTTTCATACTCTTATTCAAATCACATTGGCATACAGTGGTCACGAAGTGGCAATCACGGGCGGTTAGTATGCAACTAACCGACACTTTCAGCAAGTATGCGTGATACACTGGGTGCATTAAGCGTTCTGCCAATTCCCCCCCCCCCCCCCCCCCCCCCCTAGCTTTCGCATGCAAGTATCACGAGCGGATGCGAAATACCGTGTTAACGAAATCTGTGTGACCTTTCGTTGCAGAGCGAGGACAACTTTTTGTGAACGTCATTTGTAGCCTTCACGGCAGTCGCGTTGGGAAGGGTGTTTCATTTGCTCTTGCCTCCTGGCTGGTGCCCAGTTTCCGGCTACTCTCGCCTCCTACCATTGCTGATGAGAATAGTTGATAAAGCTGATGCATTAAAAAAAATCGGTGCCATTTTTATTTTGAATTTCAGCCCGCAAATAAGTGTGGTGTTGTTCGTATTGAATTTCTGCGTTGATTAATGAATGCCAATTCTTCTATGTCCTATAAATGAACTCGCTATTTGCAAAACAGCACGAAACAATCTCTAAGAATACGTTAACAAAATAAATCCGCGCTATTTATGTTCATTACAGCAGCTACTCGTGTTAGACATTTTCAAGCGGAATATCTCTCTTACAGAAATGGTCTATAGACAGTCTATAGACTTCTTATAGACTATATTGCCTTCCTATAGATATTTATTTTGTACATTCATAATGCATAGCCTGCGAGTATGTTTTTGCAGGCTAGTTGGTGCCTAAGCATTCTGGGTTTTTTGCGCAAAAGACACGACAGCGCTTGTCCTGTCTACCTCGTTTCTTTTGTGTCGTGTCTTTTGCGCAAAAAACCTAGAATGCATAGCCTGTTTATAGACAAAGTCTACTAAAAGTGTATAGCCATAAATCTATAGATTGTCTATAGACTGTCTTTTGGATTTGCATTGCCTGCAGACTGTTCTCGAGGGTTTGTCTTTAGAATGTCTATAGACTTTATAGACAGAAGTCTATGACGGTCTATAGACTGTGTAAAGAAATTTTTGTAAGGGCTGAGCCCGTAATCAAAAAGACACGTGTCTATATCGCAGTGTGGTGTAGCTATATTCTACTTTTCAAACTGCGAGTGAGCAAGCCGTGATTTTGCGCGAACTTTTCTCCAGGTCCTCATTCTGGTGGTCTGCTTCGTCCGCTACCTGGGCTTCCTCTCCAAGTCGGCCGTCGACGAGGTCTTCGTCAGCGGTGTGTCAACCCCGTCGTGGTCGTTCTTGCACAGTCATCCCGAAGGTCACAAAGACGGACAAAGGTCAGCTTCGTCCAGCGAAAGGGCGACGGACACCACAAGGGCTGCTCACCGAGCTCAAACAACCGTTTGGGTCGTTTTTATTCCAGCTTTTCGCCAAAACGACATGAACAACATGCGTGTGCTAGGCGATTGAATCGATCGTTTGATTTTAAATCTCTGATTGGCTTCGATGTCGGAAGAGCGTGTAAAGTCTAGCGCGATTTGAAGGTTATCACATCCGTTCTGGCTAAAACCAACCAACAAATTTTTCGTATCTTAACGGTCACTTATTCCGAGACAGACATGACGGAACAGAATAGTGGAATCGTTAAGCTGGCTAAGCTAATTTATTCGTTGCAACTTTCTTGCGGAAATAACGTGTTATAAAAGTTTAATCCGAGCAGTTTTGGCCTGAAACGACCACCTTCAAATCGTTTTAGACTGTACGTATGCGGAACTATAAGTCTACGCTTCTGGGTTGTCATTGCAAGAACAACACTGAGTATTACACAAGGCAAAATTATCCGCCTTCTGAGCTGTTAAACGCGCAATAAATAATGGACGTGACGTTTCCTAACATTGCGCGCACTTGCGCGTCCAGACATCCGATTCCTTTCATATCTCATAATATTAGTCACAAGCTGTCTTCACCACGTTTTTAAGTACTTCAGCAAACCTCTGCTTTGTTTATGCGTGGGTATCGACGAGCCAACCGCGTTCGATCAGCCTGCCGAATATTACGTCCCAACATACGTCAGGGTAGCTTCCGGGCAGGCAGAGTTCCCCCTCCCTATATAAAACAGTAGTTGCCACTCCACTGTGGTTTATTGCGCAGCCTCACAGAAGGCAAGAGAGGTTCGCTAGTATAGTTAGCTCAAAAAAGCGGTCCGACCTCGTCACGTTCAGTATCACACACAGTCGTCGCCGATGTAGTGTGAAAGTTTTTATGACTCTCCAAGAACAACTTGCACAGTTCTCAATCTAGGCTGCAGTTCCACTACCTTCAACGCCATCGTGCGCACATTCAGCTCAGCAGGCGCCCAGGTGTCCTATGTATTGAAAATTTCTTTGTTGGCAGATATCAGCCCAAGGCTCATGACTCAAGCAGTGGCTGCTGTAAAATTCTGAGCGAATATTGCAAACGGAACTTCCTCAGAAATGTCAGCGCTACATTTCATGGTAGTGTTATCTTCAGCGACCGCTGTGAGGAAAGCGCCACAGGCATCACGAAAGCGCAATGGTTTGCTATCAGTGCTTGCATTGCCTTTCAAGCGATTTAAAAGTACCGAACGCAGCAACATGTGTCACTGCATGTACGCCCTTGGCTTGCCTTTTTCATTGAATTTCCTCGTTTTTTATTTACTCAAGTTTCGTGTTCAGAGTACAGTCGGGGACAAGTCTGCGGACTACGCGCTCCTCAAACGAAGCCAATAGCCCTGCTATTAGCCGGCGGCTGAAGACCACACTTCTGGCGATGGAAGATGATGACGATAGTGAATTTGTATGGTGCAAGGGCATCTCTGGCCAACGAACGCCATGGCAGAAGGTATTTTCGTTTTGCTCAAGGTAGGATCAACGACCCATTTCCAAAGCATTTCACCCTAAATAAGTACAGCACCAGACCAGGGGAAAACTTGTATCCATTTTATCACCGGTGGGTACCCGGCGGCACTGGGGATGGAACCCCACTCCCCACGCATGCGAGGCGGATGCTCATACCACGAGGCCACCGCTGCGGTGAAAGAAAATTTTCACTCACTTCCACAGGTATGGTCTCCAGCCGCCGGCTAATAGCAGAGCTATCAGCTTCGTTTGAGGAACACGTGGTCCAGAGACTTTTGTCCCCGACTGTACAAAACTGGAGCATAGGCTTGTGCTGCCTACCGGCACTGAGCGCTTGTTCTGGTGCTTACCATTTCAACCTCTTTTATTCCCCTCCTCCACCCTCCGTTTAATCCCAAGAGGTTGTAGTCATTGTAATGGTGAGGTTGTATTCCTTCTGGACGATACACTGCACAGCTGTCATTTTCTGTCACCGGGTGCAGGAAAGCGAGACCAGGACCAAATCTAGAACCAAGACGTTCGAGTGACAAGAGGGTCCCGGCGCCGATCGCGAGCTCAGTAGGCGACGGTATCCCGTTAAAAGTAGGGCCAAATGTGTCCAACAGCCGGTCCTCGTCCGCATTTGCCGATTCTAAGTCTGTTTATCAACGAAGAAACACGGAACCACCCGGCGCCAACCACGGCGTTGATGAAGGCGACAAAAGCGCAGGCGTCGACATCTGTGCTCGCAGAAGCTCCGATGCCATCCAGGCAGCCGCGTTGAGGCCAGCTTTCGGCACCCACAGTTCCAGGGGATCAAGCCATGCTGCGTCGATGTCGCTGCGCCGAGCTTCCCAGGTTTCGCATGACACTAGTCCGGAATTCGGCATTGCTGAACCGATGAGCAGGTCTGCAAAGGCTGCCCAAGTGCTGCACCGCGACGACATCTCGGACCTTCTCATTGCCATACTCAGAAGTATGGACGCCATGCAGGCAGCTGCGTTTGCCCCTGACGCTAATACGTTAAGCAGAGCGGGGTTGGAAATTCGGGTGGCGCCTGTGTGGCAGTCGCTCCGCTTCTACGAGCGGCCTTTTCCGCTTTCCGTGGAGGAATCAACGAAGGCGGCGGGTATCTCGTCATCCATTCATCCTGGACCCAAACTTTTGCCGTTACGCCGCCACTATCTACGCCGCCTATTTCAGAGAAGTGTGACAAGACCGTGCATACCAGCAGATTAGCTACCGTCTGAGACTTTTATTTACTCTTATTATTCGTCTTATAAATTCGGTGTCCTTCCAAAGAGCCTAACAAAGGGCTTGCATTTATATTGCGAACCTATTTGGCAAATTTCGCTTCTGGTTCATGAATTTTTCTAGTGTATACGTTTTATTTATTAAGATCTCTAGCCATGTGTGTTGCTTGTCGAGTTGGTTGAGGTACACATTCTGATAAAAACAGAGCACTGAGACAACGAACGAGAACAAGGAGGAGACACAGTTGGGTGTCCTCCTTGTTCTCGTCCGTTGTCTGCGAGCGCTGTTGTTCTCAGACTTAAGATCTCTCTCTCTGCTGTTGTGCTGCTTCCGTCAGCACTCTTGTATGGCAAGCGGAAGCGAAAGCTGGCTTGTGGAGAAACTAACTTACCAGGGCGGCTGAATTTCCCAATCATCTTTGAATTCGAGAAGGAACGGCATTTGTCTGCTGATCCACTGGTACCTAGGGAAACATCGCGCACACAAAGACACAACAGAAGTAAGAAAGACTTCTTCACGGACGGGATGAACAAGAGCGCAGAGACCTCTGCATATCAGTAATGTAGAATGTCGGGCCAGTTGGTATTTATGCATCGTCAAACAGAGATCACAAAAAAGACAGAACACGAAAGGAATGAAGGGGACGAAAAAGAGCGATCACCACGGGACAAGGCGCTTTTGTTCGTCTCGTCCCTTCTTACTCTGCACTGTTTCTCGACGTATAAATACTAATTGGTCCAAAGTTATACGATACTGAGGTTAAGAGGTCTCCGGAAAGAATCCCTACTGCGGTGGCCACGTTTGCATGTAGGTACAGAGAAAATATAGCCGTGCTCGCCACAATGCCAGTGCACGTTGTGGAACATCTAGGCTCCGAAATCTTTCCGAATCCCACCACTGTGCGCTCATAAGCCACATGCAGTTTCGGGGTGATAAACAACTTGTCGTAAAATACCATAACATACCATGCCATACTATAGTGTGCCATGCTAGACCATACCATACTGTAGCATATCATTTCTTCCAATACCATATCATACCATACCATACCATACCATACCATACCATATTATATTTTATTGTATCATTACCAAGAATTGAAAAAGTTTGCAGGTGGTTGATGAAATGCGTAGCGCATTGCGAAACTGCTATAAATACTATAACACACAACAGTACGTGTACACCGCGGCCGCTGTCAACGAAGGCATTACCAAAAAGCCGTGAGCTAAAGCTGAATATTTTTAGTGCGGGACTCATGCGATGTGCATGAAATATTCTGCATTTGGGGGGAATAAAACTCATCATTCCTTTCTTTCTATTTGCGGCCGAAGTGTGACAGCACCGAAATACATTTTTTTTCGTCCACTAGCTTCCGTACACTTTTCCGACAGGACACAATAGACGTTTTTAGCATACCGGAGACGTACTATCGAAGACGTATGCCGGTTTACCGAACCCCTCCTGGGCACGCGCAGTGGCTCCCCCTCACCGCAACAATGCATCTGCGCATGCGCAAGATGTGTCCGGTAAACCGGTTTACGTCTCCGGTAGTACGTCTCCGGTATGCTAAAAACGTCTAATATGAAGCCGCACTCTCGATGCAGCCGCCACCTGCAATGACTAGTAGGCTGGATATTGCCTCAACCAAGCTCAAAATGTGCAATGACCTTTAAGCCTGGACTCCATGTACGCGAAAACTCACGCGAACGCGAAGGCGACGGCGGCAAGCGACGAGCGACGCCGTCGCGCGAAGCAAAATGCATGTGTCGCTTGCCGTGTCGCTCGGATCTGCACCCACAGAAAATTTCGCTCGTCGCCCGGAAGTCCCCCACGCGACTGGCCGATCAGAGCCCCCCAAAGCCGTTTCCGGTTTGTCCACGGTTTCTCGCGGGCACATCTCACGAAACCAGCCCGTCGTCTTGGTCATCGCCACCGTCAAGAAAATATTTTGTTTTGTAGTTGAGAGGCAGACCAGCACGATTTAAATAATTAAAACAATCTACTTGTTGGGTGCGGAGGGCTAACAGCATTTGGAGCGGGCTACGCGAGCGGGCTTACTGCAGGGAGAGATGCGTGTCGAGCCGCGGGTACCGGCGCTCGATCCACCGTGCCGCTGCGCTCCAACTGTGCAGAAACACTCGCGGCGCGCATTCTCAGTGGTATATTATAGTTTGCTCACTTACAATCAGGTTGCGGTGACAGTTTATGGGAGTGTTTTTACTAAGCCGGAGTGCACAGGCACCGAACGAAAGCACACCTCCCCCGTGGCTATCTCCACTGCCGCTACACCGCTGCCGTAGAGGAAATATTCCTTTGGCCCTGACTATGAGGCACACTCACAAAATTTTAAGAGAGAGAACAGGTTAGGGGCGTGTTTCTAAGCTTGAGTGCGCAAAGCACGGAATCCGCTGCGCACGTCGCGGGTTCGCGTCGCCTGCCGCCTTCGCTTGCATGGAGGTTGCCCACAAGCGACAGAGCGAACGCCAGCCGTCGCCGCCGCCATCGCCTTCGCGTTCGCGTGAGTTTTCACGTACATGGAGTCCAGGCTTTATGCGACAGAATTTGAAGCCGTTTAGGCACAAAGTGCCTGTCGGTCATAATATTCGTCCATTGGCTGAGCGGAAGTCACGTCACCAGACTGGAACGTATGCCCTTTGGCTGGGGGGAAGTGACGCCACCAGAGGGAGCGTTCCACACTGGCAGAGGAAAAGTGACGTCATCGGACTGGAAGTGACGTCACTTCTGCTAAAGGCATCAACAGCTCCTAATGCCATCGCAATGCCAACACACAATGAAGCTAGGCGCCTCTGAATCTTTTGTATAGATGCATAAAACAAATGTTCGAAAAATCTGAATGTTTTAATTAAAACGCTGTCTGCTTTATAGCTGTCGTACATTTCCGCTCGCTTAGATGTCATTTATTTTCCTAACGCCTCATTGTGTCGGTTCATTATTTATACAAATGTGATTTTAGGAAGTTGTACCGAAATTTCCTACAACAACAAAACACTCTTCGCGAAACACCAAGTGGTTTGTTCCTCCCTCTCACACTAACTACATTTCACGCGCCTCATCTGCTGAAATATAATTAAAAACGTTTCCCAGCAATTCGTAGTGGATTGATTTAAGACGACGCGAGGATAGAATATTGTAGACGCATGTACGAAAACGTATGTCTTGTTCGTGTAGTGGACATGCTGGATGAAAGGATTGCCATTATTTTTACTACATGTATGAACCCGTGTACTCTTGTTTCTTTCTGTATACCTTATCAAGATGAGGCCGGGACACATCACGCGATTTTCTTTCAGCTCTTTCTCGGGCCGACAAGCTTCTATGGTGTGAAAAGACATTTTTAATTTGATGAAAAGCAAGCAAGAAGGGTGTTGTGTTGGGGGGCATGCGCCGCAGGGCAGCTTGGCGATGGTGATAAGTTAGAGGAGCCCCCAACACTAGTGCTTTTTGGGTGTGGCTAGGCGGCTAAGTGATGGACATCGCCAATTAGCAAAACGCAAGTTAGCGTTGGCCATGCACGAGGCGATCCTAAACGAGCTTAATCCTTGGTCAGGGCTCCGTTGAGTATACGGACCCCCTCTGCAAAAGGCGTAGCCAAGACTTCGCTTTAGGCATCTCCGCGCGCATTGCCCCGGGAACACTCAAGAACCATGCTAAGCGATACCTTTCGTGAGTGCGACGTCGCTTTCAGTGGCCGCCCAAGGATGGAACTCTTTTCACTTTACAACTTTTCTTCACAGTCTGGACCAGCACGCCTTTGTATTTTCTGCGAAATGTTACATAAACCGGTGTCGCATTGCTTTATTGTATAGAGTGTGCGCCTCGTCAGGAGACTCCAGGCTTGAGTCCCACAATACTGGCGGGCACTTTCAAAGGATGTACATGCCTGGCCACTGGGACGAGGTCTCTTTTTTCAAAAGACACTGTATTTCTTTTGTTTTGGCGACTTCGACAGGAATGGTACTAAAGTATATTTACTCCAAACGCGCCATTACCGGCGACATACCGCAGTAAAGGCAGTAAACAAGTCTGCGTTTATATGTTTATCATTCATTAAATATAAAAACTGACGGAAATATATCTGGCGAAAGGAATGGGTTAGAAATTCAGCCTTTTAGAGTGCGCCATAGAACCACGCGTGCAGTACGCAGCATCTTCAAGTTCTTGTCGACACACTCGCACTTGTGGTTGTCGTAGTAGACGTCGTCCAACAGGACGCAAGCGCCGGGCAGTGCACTGATCTTCTTGACCTGCGAAGAAATACAGTATAGTCAGTGCAATGCTAATATGAACAATAAACTTTAAAAAAACATACATTTTGCTTCCCACTGGTGTTTTACACGTTTGGAACCAACTGATATATAATGTCCGTGTACTGTGCGATGTCAGTGCACGTTAAAGAACCCCAGGTCACGGAGCAAGACTATACAGGAGGTGAAACTCCCGTCTGCGCGAGCGGGCGCTGGCGACCAAATAAAGTCACAATTGTATGCGCCGACGGGGGCGCATGCAGTGGCGGCGCCTTGCGGCGCCTCGTAGAAGCAGAAGGAAAAAAAATGCAGCGCCCGGTCAGGCGGCTTCGGCTCCGCTCTCCGGCGGCGCGCGCTCAAAGCAGACGACAAGCAGACGAAACGGGTGTTTGCTTCAGCGGGCACGCCGTGACGTTGTATTTCAGTAGTTTCTTTCCAGGCCGCCAGGCGCCGCCAGCAGGATAGTGGCGCCGCGGGCTTGTGACCTTTTTTGGTCGCCGCAGACGGGGGAGTTTCCACTCCTATATAGTCTTCCTCCATGAACCAGGTGGTCCAAATTTCCGGAGCCCTTCACTACGGCGTCCCTCATAGCCTGAGTGGATTTGGCACGCTAAGCCCAATAAACCATATTAGCATTCATTGGTATCACAAGATAGGTTGCGTTTATGAGAAAATCAGACACGAGGCAACATTTTGTCATCTACCACCGCATGCTGTGGAGCAGAAGTTCCTCGACTCTCTAAGGCTTTGGGCTAAACTTTCGATGTTTGTCTTCGTATTTTCAATGTCGCTGCTGGTAGTTATTGTTCCTGCAGAGCATTTGTAGCAGACTTGTAAAGCAGCTCACGCTATTTTCTGAGTTTACCTTTTCCTCAAATTAAGCCGCCGCGGTGGCTGAGTGGTTATGGCGCTCGGCTGCCGGCCCGAAAGACGCGGGTTCGATCCCGGCCGCGGCGGTCGAATTTCGATGGAGGCGAAATTCTAGAGGCCCGTGTGCTGTGCGATGTCACTGCACGTAAAATAACCCCAGGTGGTCGAAATCTCCGGAGCCCTTCACTACGGCGTCTCTCATAGCCTGAGTCGCTTTGGGACGTTAAGCCCCCATAAACCAAACCAAACCCACCTTTTCCTCAAATCCTTCAGGAGTATCGAAGACAAACAGGGCGTCTGTGTTCCGTACAAAATGCGACAGATCCGTGGCAGCCTTGGTTCCGCTCTTTCTTTTGTACTCATCCTGAAAAAAGGAGTTGAACGAAGGTATAAAAACTCTATTCATACGTTAACGTTCTTGAGGCACCGTTTTTGACTGAACAAGCTATGGACAACAAAAAAAAATCACGGACAACTTGAACGCTATATACATGTAGTAATGCTCATGTTGCCGAATTGGTCACATGAACATGGAATACAATTACGTTGCTTGTGCCTTTCTTGCTTCCGCCTTGTTTTCCCCGCTTAAGCGTCCAAGCATTTCATTCACTCACGCCCCGACGGCAAGTCTTCTGCCAAAAGTTCGTCTGCTTTCGAACAAACACGCGATATGTTATTTTAGAGAAGGTCACGTGTTTGAAATCTAGGGAAGTGTAAAGTTCTCTTATTGTGCATCGGTCACCTCTGTTCTTGTAACTGTCTTAGGAAGTTCTAGTGAGAGAAAAGTTGAGTGAGAGTTAAATAGTACTTGTGTGTTGTGGCCTTTAAGAGATCGAACAGCAGTAAGTAAATGTCTTTTCAAGCTGATTTTTTTACACCTATGTGCCGTCCTTAGTCACGGCTTCTTTGTATTAGTGTGAATTGTAATTTACATCATTCTGGCTGTGTTTATGTCACCAGCTGAACTGCTCTTCTTTCTTTACAAGACGTTGAGAGACGTTGTTCGCCACGACATGAATAAGAAAAAACGTGCATCTGCAACGCCCAGTGTTTCACTTCTGGTGCCTGTTATGTCCGTGTTCGCTGCCTTGACGTGCGCAGTCGTAGCAAGAATAGTGCACCGTATAGCTACCGAGTTAAGCAGATATGCCTCTATTGCGCAGAAGTATGCAATTACTTCCCTTCATTACCCTAGCGCTAATCAATGAATCAAAAACACCACCCTACACTACACCTCAAAACCCGCCTTTGGAAAATGTCTCAAGAACTGACAGGGCTCGGCAGTAGCATTCGGTCCGTGTCGTAGTCCAAGAACATAGAAACCTAAAATTACCGGAAATGAGCCGCCGCGGTGGCTGAGTGGTTATGGCGCCCGGCTGCTGGCCCGAAAGACGCGGGGTACTGTGCGATGTCAGTGCTCGCTAAAGAACCCCAGGTTGTCAAAATTTCCGGAGCCCTTCACAACGGCGCCTTTGTAAAGGGCTCCGGAAATTTTGACTGCGTCTCTCATAGCCTAAGTTGCTTTGGGACGTTAAACCTTCACAAAACCAAACCAAACCTAAAATTACTGGAAAGCAACGTTTGTATGCAGTTCATGACGGTAACGACTATCGGAAAAATCTTGTTCTCCCAGGAAAAATAATTTTTACATACTTCTTTGTGTAGCAGACGCTGTTAGTGAGGGCACTGAAGTTTCATTGTGAGCGGGGTACATTCGCTTGCGTTTCGCGGACGTTTGTGCGCCTGCTTTGATTTCTTTCTAATCATATGTCTGCCGTTAGAATTGGCCATGACTTTAAAATTTATTGTTTATAATTTTAATACGAAATTTTATGTGCTTGTTCATAATTTATTGAACGTTTATGGCTATAATGTTTCATTTGTTAATGTGTGATCGAGAGTACCTGACTGTTAATACAAACGAGGGAAAATTTTGGAGTGCTTGTAGTTGTGCAAGACAGTGTTATTTTCAATCACGCTACTATACTGGCATTAAATAGTAAAATATAGTAAGAAAATATTAAATTTGATGCTAAATTATGAAGATGAACGGCGCCTCATAATAGACACCGAGTGAGGAGGTACGCAACAGGAATTCATGGTGTACTCAAATGCCAGCTGTGGCGTAGGCAGGCGAAGCAAGAAATTGTTTTTGTACCAACTTGACAGAAAATATGGGGTTGTTCAGTATTTGATTGTGTTGCGAGACTAAATTCACTGTCTTCGCTGAAATTCCTTCATCTATTCGTTGAATGAAGTTCATTATCGCTTCATTCAGTCCAGTTCGACATTTCCTTTGCGTTCGCAGCTTTCGCGAGCGTTGAATGCTGAGCCTCTCAGAGCAGAGAGACATGCGTACCGAGCAGTACATGACCTTTTCGACGGCGTTAGCGGCATCTCCAATGTCATTGGACCCGCTGTACTTGACGGCGGCCAGGCTGAAGGCGATGCAGTGGTTCCCAGAGGGCGACAGGCCGGCGCCGGCTGCCGCCGCTGCGTACTCTCCCACGCGGGTCTGCTACGCAGGCCAAATGGCGCCGCGGTATAGTGTGGAAGTTGATAAGTTACAGTGGGGGAAGCAATTAACTATGGAGTGAGACGACATTCCGAAACGACAGGCGCTGATGTTTGAACGGCGCTTGCGTTACGTCTTCCACCATCGCACATTTCCTCCTTCAAAAACTACTGGAACGCAATACCTGCACAAGCTGCTGTTATCTTTAGAGTCACGCGTACGAACTTTTGATCACCATTACGCCGCAAAAGACCTGCTTTTACGCCACTTCGGGAACCTTCGAGACCGTTATGTCCGGGATTCTGAGCTATGCGGCCACTGCATCCATGTCCAGCCCTTAAAAAATCTATACATAGTCTATAGACTTCTTATAGACTCTATTGACTTCCTATAGACATTTCTTTTTGTCTATTCATAGCCAGCCATAGTCTATAGACTGTCTACAGAAAAAAGTCCACTAAAAGTGTATGGCCATAAATCTATACATTGTCTATAGGCTGTCTATAGGATTTGTATTGCTCATAGACTATTCTCAAGCATTCGTCCATAGAAAATCTATAGACTTTATAGACAAAAGTCTGTGGAGAGTCTATACACTGTCTAGAGAAATCTTTCCAACGGAGGCGCCTACAAGAATCCACTGGACCATAGGCAGGCAGAGCAGTACTATTCGCTTGAATCTCATACTGTGAAACTAAAATGGCGCTAGTTGTTCCCTGGAAGATCCAATGATTCGCTAGATAATATATCCATCTGCTGTAATTTCTTCATTTTCTCAACGGTAAGCGGCAGGCGGGAATTCTGCGAATAACCTGCAGGTGCACGCGTGTACTCACAATGGCTATTGTTGGTTGGACAAGTTCTGCTTTGAAAGGGGCCTGCGCCTGAACAGTGTAGACTCGGAGCGACGCCAGATGAAAGTGCCTGTTTGAGAGACAAAGAAATTGGGACGGTTTGTGCTAAGCTGATGATAAAGATATGGGACCTCTACAGTTCGGTTTAGACGTAGAGGTTTTGCATGTACGTCAGTTCTTGATCAATGAGGAAGGCATTGTTTGTTAAAACAATATTGCGTAAATTTCTTTTCGACCTCCATAACAACAACGCACTTGACAGGTCAGAAACGAAGAGACACAACATTGCGGTGTGTTGTGCGTCTTGTGGTTGTTGTACAAGACCCTTTTCCTTAGAATTTAACCCCAGAAAATCCGAGCACTAGGGAGGGCGAAATCTTGTTCAGCAGTGTGAATTGCTGGGTGAGTTGATACATGTTCAAGAGAAAAAAAACGGCGAAAAAAAGGTGCAGGACCAGGAGAAGACACACACATACTGTCGCTGGACTTCCAACTGATTTATAATTGGTTCTACCACGTATTCAAACCCACACTTTCGCAAGCGCACATACGTGCCACATTCATCAAAGTCCGGACGTCCTTACAACCCAGTGCCACTCTTTGTCAGTGATAATAACAGACGGGTCGCTTATGCAAACACGTTCGCTCTTCTTGATTAAAAATGCTTCTAACAGTTCGCGCCTGGACTTTCCGGTGCCGATAATGGTAGTGTTGTTAAGCAAAGCTGAGCAGTTTTGGCACTCCTTCACATGTATGGCCAGGTTGCTCCCTGTGCCAGAACGCAGCGTTCTGCCGTGCTCCCTGAGTCCCCTGTACTCATAAGAAAACCTGTCGATAGTCGGCGGCACTGGGAATCGAACCCGGCAACCCCCCAAATGCGAAGCGGAGCACTCTGTTGTCTGTGTCCTTCTCAGGTCCATCAAATGCGCTTTAGTTATGGCAATGTTTGGTAATGTATTTTTATAATTTGGCATCGTAAGTTTAGGAAACACCACGGCATATTGAAAAACCATCATTGAATGTTTCCGTCTATGGAATGAGCAAACAAGACTCGAGCATTCAAGAATCGAGCTGGGCTCTAGAACTGTCATAGAGTGCTTTGAATTGGGAACTAGACATGGCAAGGAAGTTATGTTGCTTTAGTTCGGTGGCGTGAGCCATGTAAATAAAACTTTACTTTGCCAGCAAATTTGCATCCAGTGATTTTATTAGGTTTTCGTTGACCAATTGAAGAAAATTGATTCATTTCAATAATGGGGCACATGTCTTGTGCTGCAAATGAGTAAGCTTCGCTCTTGACATGTGGCACTTCGAAATACGATTTCAATGATTAACTAACTTCGTAGTTTGCGGCTAGTATCGTGAAACGCAAGCTATATTCCAAGTAGACTGGCTGAGAAAATTTCACAATCGTGGTGTCGCCATCTAATTTTTTTATTGCCGGTTGCCCGAGGCTGGAACGCTACGACTCTGGAATACTAAATGCCACGGGGAAGGAGGGGGGGATGGGGGAAGCAGGACAAAACATCACAGTCGTTAGGGGAGCAGGTATGCAGCAGGAACGTACGATCAACGCTGGGGGCTCAACAAAACCGCGGGAAAGATATCTTAAAAATGCGGATGCAACAAGAAATGTGCCGATAAATATTCGAGGTGGAAAGAGGGGCCCGAAACTATTCAGGGGCCCCAGAAAGGTGAAAGCGGCCACGATAAGAAGTATTCTTTAGTGGGCTAAAAATACGGACAAAGCAATCGGTGTACATGTAAAAACAGCACTTTAAACAGCATTTCCTCGCTTATCGATTCATGCTCTGCATCCTTAATCGCGTTCACGGAAACGTGGCTTACGGACAATGTTCCCGACGACAGCATTTTTGATACCGAGGCGACGTTTAACATATTTCGCTGCGACAGGTCAAATAGGAGAGGCGGTGGTGTTCTGTTGGCAATAAAAAAAGAATTATCATGTGTACCCATCATAATTTCTACGTTTCATGAATGTGTATGGGTGTTGTTAAACGGTAGCAGTACTGGCATACTTATTGGTGTTTTTTATCGCCCCCCTGATATGGGCAGTGCTTTTGTTGAAGAGTTCTATCGCATTTTGAGTGAAGTGTGTAACCGATTTCCAAATTGTGTGTTATTAATATTTGGGGATTTTAATTATCCATGCATCAACTGGGCAACTCTATCTGTCACGGAGAGTGAAAGAGAATCGAATGCATTTCTTCAGTCATGTTTAGATTTTTCATTATCCCAACTTATCATGCAACCCACACGGCGCACTGCCACATGCTCCAGTATTCTTGACCTAATCCTTATTAATATCCCTGACATTTGCGCCAACATTAGTCACCTAGATGGGCTCTCCGACCATGACGTAATTACTGGGAACACTGTTTGTCGGCATAACAGTAGGAAGATCATTGAAAAAAAAATTAAATGCTATAGCAGAGCTAACTTTGATGGAATGAATGCACAATTATCTCTTTTTGCAGACCAGTTTCTTAATGACTTCTTGTCCCGTACAGTTGAAGAAAACTGGGTCGCGTTCAAAAATATGTTTACTGACGTCGTTAGCAAGTATATACCGTCCATAACAATTAGGAGCTCTACGCCATGGTTCAACAAGCAACTTCGGCGTCTAAACAAAAAAAAAAGCGATTGTACAGGCAAGCCCAGAAATCCAGTCTTGCACCATCGTGGCTTAAATACAAACAGTGCGACAAAGAATACCAAGTGTTACTTAAATCCAGTCGTCGTCACTTTTTCAACCACGACCTGTCATCTATGCTGACTAACAATCCTCGTAAATTTTGGCAAGTAATAAATCCAAGCAATCACCCTGACGTTGTGCTTACCGATCCCACAGGCGCCACTGTTCCCGAGTCAAAGTGTGCACAAATATTAAATAATGCATTCTCGTCTGTGTTCACCCACGAGGACGTCACTTCATGCCCAAACATAGGTACACTTTCTGATATCATCATGCCGCAGATAAATATTACCGAGTCTGGTATCATATCCCTACTTAATAATCGTAAGGTATCATCTGCATCTGACCACGTTGGGTTCAACAAGTTGCTTAAAAGTACATCGCAAAGTATTTCGGGAATCTTGTGCGCACTTTTTCACAGTCATTGTCATCCTGCCAAATTCCTAATGATTGGCGTACAGCCAAGGTCATACCAATTTTTAAATCTGGCGATCGCTCATCACCGCTTAACTACCGGCCTATTTCGTTAACTAGCACCGTTTGCAAATTACTGGAACAAGTCATACATTCTCAAATCATTAAATACTTAGAAGAACATAACATAATCTTCAAATACCAGCACGGCTTTCGCAAGGAATTTTCATGCGATGGGCAACTTGCAGGGTTTACTAATGACTTGCTTTCATGTATTGACGCTGGCAACCAAGTCGACGCGATATTCTTAGATTTTTCCAAAGCTTTTGACCGCGTTCCTCACCACAGGCTACTACTGAAACTAAAACATTTTAACATTGACGCACAAGTCATTGCATGGATAAAGGATTTCTTGTCATTTCGAACTCAATTCACAAATATTAATCATTACAGCTCCCATTTTATTCCTGTCACGTCCGGCGTTCCACAAGGGAGCGTGCTTGGCCCTTTGCTTTTTCTAATTTATAATAATGACTTGCCTAACTGCATGTCGTCCAGAGTAAGACTGTTCGCCGATGATTGCGTAATTTACCGTACCATTTCTACTGACACTGACCATCAAGCATTGCAGTCAGACCTCAATGCAATAAACAGATGGTGTTCAGACTGGCAAATTACCCTAAATCATACTAAAACTAAGTGCATGTCATTTACACACTCCTCTTCCCGTATTCCAACTTCATACTTTATAGGTAACAATGTTGTCGAACTTACTACCACGTACAAATACTTAGGAATCAACTTGCAATCGGATCTAACATGGCATCATCACATCAACGTTACTCTTGCATCTGCTAACCGTACTTTCGGAATCATGAAACACAGACTAAAGCAAGCGCCTTCACACCTAAAAAAAACTCGCGTACACCACGTTAATCAGGCCGAAAATTGAATATGCATGTGCCATCTGGTACCCGAGCCAGGACAACATTATAAGTAACATTGAATCCCTGCAAAGCCGTGCTGCTCGCTTCATTTTTTTCAGATTATTCTCCGTACTCCAGTGTTACATCTTTAAAAAATTCGTGCTGATCTGCATCCGCTATCACTACGACGGAAACACGCCCGCCTATCTCTCTTTCACAAACTTTATCATCATGATCGTTTGCGCGACGACTTCTTTCAGTCACCCCCTGTCATTTTTCCTCGCCGTGATCACCCCTGCAAAGTCAAACGCCCAGCATGCCACTCGGCCCATTACGCACAATCATTCATCCCCAGAACCATAGTTGACTGGAATAACCTACCATCAGATATTGGCACTGAAGTTAACACCGATCAATTTCATCAAATGCTGAGGACTCATATCTGAATTTGACGTCTCTGTGCGTTTTTGGTGTTAGCTATTTTAATACCTTTACATTTTGTTCGACATTGTATTGCAGTTTTTTCTCTTTTTGTGTTATCCTTGAACCCCCAGTGTTTCAATTTTCACACTTTATTCTTATCTTCATTCGAACTTTAATCCACTACCAATATTGGTGTTCGCATATTAGTGCGTTTCGTGTGTCCCCCCCCCCCCCCCCCTTCTATGTAATACCCTCTTCCAAGAGGGCCTTTAGGGTATTTGAATAAATAAATAAAATAAACATTTGTATGAGCTAGAGGCGAAAACTATTCGCCGATTATTTCTGCAAGTGGGTTTTCAAGGAATAGAAAACAAATTGCTGGAAATATATGGCGCCGCCAACTACGCAGCTTCAGAAAAGATGCCTTTGCTATCAATCTATACATACGTCAACTTGCTTGCTTTTCATGCCGGATTTCGAACGTGTCAAAACAAAAGAGAACAGCTGTTTACCTGGTTATCGATCGTACCTTCTGGCCGCGCCATTTTATATGCGCTAACCGGCCAAAATAATATCTCATATCGTGCAACGTAGGGTATTCAATGGGCATTATACAGTGAGACTGAACAGCCAGTTTCAAACTAAGGAGAGAAACAGTGAAGCTTACCTCATGATGTCTATTTTCACGCTGTCAAAAACGCCGTGAATGATGTAATGCTTGCTGTCGGCTAGCGTCCGCAGCTCCTGGGTAAATATGAGAGAAGCAAAGCAGTAAGCACGCCCATTCAGCTCGTCCCGGTGATGATGGTGTTTTTTTTTTATTGCGCAAGGGCATCTATGGCCAAAGAGCGCCATGGCACAAGGTATTTGCAAATTCTCAAGGTGGGGTCGAAGACCCATTTCCCAAGCATTTCACCCTAAATAATCCGAGCACCAGACCAGGGGAAGCTTGTACCTATTGTATCACCGGTGGGTACCCGGCGGCACTGGGGATCGAAACCCGCACCTCCCGCATGCGAGGTGGATGCTCAACCACTTTGCCACCGCTGCGGTATCATTCAGCTCGTCCCGTCCAAACACATGTGTCTAGAGAGGGGTTTTCCATCGTGCACTAGCTTGCTTAATAATAATAATAATAATAATAATAATAATAATAATAATTGTTTTTTGGGGGAAAGGAAATGGCGCAGTATCTGTCTCATATCGTATATCGTTGGACACCTGAACCGCACCGTAGGAGAAGGGATAAAGGATGGAGTGAAAGAAGAAAGGAAGAAATAGGTACGGTAGTGGAGGGCTCCGGAATTATTTCGACCACCTGGGGATCTTTAACGTGCATTGACATCGCAAAGCACACTGGCGCCTTAGCGTTTTTCCTCCATAAAAACGCAGCCTCCGCGGTCGGGTTCGAACCCGGGAACTCCGGATCAGTAGTTGAGCGCCCTAACCACTGATCCACCGCGGCGGGTCGCACTAGCTTGCTTATAATTCCAATTTATGGTGCGCAAGGGACTGCAGTACAAGAAGCAGCCATATGTGCATATCGACCCTGTAAGCATCTCACAGGCCAGCTGAGAATTACGGAATTCTTATAACTGTGGAACATCCCCAGAGAAAGGTTCCTGTAAAAAAAAAAAAATGGGAGAGACACTTAAGCTCGGCGTTAAGGGTGTGACGTGATATCTTTAACGTGTTAGTGCCTATATATGCGTAATTGGTGATTTTCAACTTTCAGTGATCCTCGGGAGTCCCTCATGCCACTTCTGGCGCAAAGGGGCAGCGGTTGGTTAAGCGATGCGCCAGTGCCTTGCGATGGCATGTGCTGCCACCGGTGGGCCTTGTGCGAACCAGGTTGTTCTTCCGGAGATACCTTTCGCATCCACTTATTATTTTAATTGCCAACTGCCATGGTATCCAGTTCGCCCAAAATCCGGTGGGCTGGCTGTGGTGACGCCACAAGGTCACATGACCTAGGTGGCCCATCTATACTCTGTTTCATACATCAGGTGCAACGCTGTGAAAGGTATACGGAAGTAGTCCGGACGGGAAAATAAAGGACGCCGTATTACTCCGCGCTTGTTCTGTGCCCGAGTGGTCTATGACACAAGAACGCGAGAGCGTGTTATCAGCAATAACAGTGCATTTAATCAAGATCATGGCAAATGTGTCATGTGGTAAGCCTACAAGCAAATTATTCGCTATGTTTCGCTCATTACAAATAACGCACTAATTTTTGGTCGCGGATGCAGGCAGCGTAAGCAAGAGCGCTAGCTTTGACATTTTTGTGCATGATGTTTGAAACGGAGTATAGGTTCCTTCTCCGGAAGAGGAGGAGGAGGAGGAAAGGCCAGCACTATAAGGCCCACTGATAATTTGCCAAGCCCGAGTAAAGCCAATCACTCCAGGAAGTGGGAATGAGGGTAAGGGCAATGAGGAGAGGTGATGGCATTGTTACATGAGTAGAGAACGTGTTCTGTGTCTGCCTTCATCTTTGGACAGTTGGGACAGTGAGCTGTGCCCCGCCATCCGAAGTTGTAGACCATTAGTGGGGTGAGGAGAGTGTCGGTTTGGAATTGGGTAAGGACGTGTGCTCCATGTTCAGTGACGGGGAAGGATGGGGTAAAATTGTGCGATTTTCCCTATGTTCTGAGGAGTTTTCGCTCAGAACGCCGCCGACGACTCCGTTTTTTCTGCTGAACGGGAACATGAACTCTGTCGCGTTAATAATGACGCTGGTCACCTTCATCACTATTATAATGCCATCAATTATTGATCCTGAAGACGTCCTAGTGGAGTATTCACAATGAGGGAGTGGTGGGGGGGGGGGGGGGGGTTGCGAATATCAATCTGACTCTAGAAGCGTCGCTGAAGTACTCTGGTTCTAGCATTTTAATGTGGCAGCATTGGAAGGCCATGGAGGCGATGGCTGTCCGGCGGCGTCCGCGTTTATGTGAAGCCTGCACCTGCTAAGTCGCGTTTAGGGGGATTGGCGTCTCACCGCCCACCAAATGTCCACCGTCCCACGATTCCCCTCTCCACTTCTAGGGGAAAGTAGGGACATGGCGGACGATGAACGACTCGGAAAAACGAAAATGACTCAAACAACACAATACCTGCGTGAAAAAACGTACAGCCCCCCGAAGAACTATGTGTGCAAAAATAAGAGTCCCGGGAGCTCAGGGATAGTGACCTGGGTTTCGCAAGCCCCACCCGCCAGTGCAGTGGCGGATCGCTTAACCGATGAGCCATTGCGACGGTAGTGGTATGAGAACTCGGCACGATCTAACAATGTTAGAAATTTTTGCGTAGTGGCGTAGTCGAAATTGGAATAGAATGAGAAGTGGAGTAGATTGTGCTAGTGAAAGACAATGCGCTCAGAGTTGAAATATAATTATAATTGGCGAGTTCAAGAAGAATGTTATTGCGTTTATTTGGCATCAGTCCTAAAGGGCGCCCGTAATTTTTTTGTTTTTATGTTATGCATTATTTTGCTACCCTTTAGTATTACAAAATTGCAAAAAATTCCTTAGTCACTCTTTAGACTGTCCATAGATTTCTGTTTATAAACTCTAAAGAATCTCTGTAGACAAACCCTCGAGAACAGTCTATAGGCAAAACAAATCCTATAGACAGTCTATAAACAATCTATAGTACTATGGCCATACAATTTTGTTACACTTTCGTCTGTAGACTATGAATAAACAAAAATAAATATCGACAGGAAGGCAATAGAGTCCATAAGAAGTCTATCGACTGTCTATAGACCATTTTTGTAATGGCCCTCACCGTGCAATACCCTCAATGACCGTTTTAGGCCATTTTCAACACAAAAATTAAATGTCACCAATAGCGGAACCGGATAGAAAAGGTCACCTGCACCCCTGATTCAGCCAAGGTTAAAAATTTTACGCAACAGCAGAATGAAACAATGGGCAATAGTACGCCCTGTAACTATGCCATGCAGTCTACTTGTAATAGGCCATTTATTACTTCATGCGTACTGTGCAGCATGTTATTCTACTGCGTAAGCAGTATTGGCATTACAATACGAAAATTCCGGCATCTATATATCTCAAGACTCAGTGAGTGAGGACTTTACTATCCACGAACGCCACTGTTTACGGTGGTGTTTCTGGATGCATGTCCCTACCGGTGCGGCGCTGACTCTGAAATGCTTAAATGCTTTATAATATTGTTTAAAGGTTCACTAATTGTTAAGAAATCTTTATTACTAAGTTTAATTGTAGCAATAAAGGAACGTTAGTATTGAAGAGCATTATTAACATTCAAATATCGCTTCACCAAAACCAAAGTTGATCATTGTTGTAAGGTTTCGGTATTACCTGGGAAAATAAGAATTGTGTCATTAGTATGCGATGTGAGAGATAACAAGATTTCGGATTTCCGAAGTGATTTCTCCCTGTTCTTAAAGAGGAATCAATCTTCGGACGCGGTTGCGCAATTTTTGTCAGAATATTGTGGGTATCGAACTTCGGGAGCAACCATTAAATGCATACTTCGTAAAAGTAAGACCACAGGACCGTAACAACTTGTCCAGAAACAAGCGCGTTCGTAAAACGCAAAATCAGCCTGAGAAAAGATAAGATTCGTATAAGTTCAGTCGCTTTTTACGTCCTGCGCCTGCACTGTTCTACGCGATAGCGTATACAGTATTGTGCGTTTTTACCGTGAAGACTTTCAAAAGTTTCCCCGCCTCAACCTCTGGCTCATTTGCGATGGAACTACACACAGAGCTTGCGTATTATGGTAACTTTTGTATCGTAGCAAGTTTGACAGCGGTACTTACTTAGTTGAGCCGTGCATGATGCGAAAACGTAATCGTCTACGTAGAGATCGGCGAACCAAAATCCTCAACGGACGTTTGTTTCGCTGAATGGCGGCAGCGGCGCCATCTGTTTTCGTGAGTCGAAAGCGTCACGACAAGGCCGCTGAGGCGAGCGTTGCAAGCGCGGGCCCTTTGAATATGCCGTTCCGGCCGTTTCGTCTGCTTCAACTGAAGCGCTTACAACATTTTCGGCTAATTGAGAGGAAAAAATATCAGAACAACTGATTTAACGAGGCTTTCCTTTTCAAAGAATATTGTTTGCAACGCTCGTCTCGGCTGTCGGTACGCTTTCCACTGCCGAAAACAGATGGCGCCACGGCCGCCCTTCAGCCAAAAAACGTCGTCTGCGGGTTTTGGTTCGCCGATCTCTGAGTAGATGATTACGTTTTCGCATCATGCACAGCTTAACTCAGTAAGTACCGTTGTCAAACTTGCTACGATACAAAAGTTACCATAATACGCAAGCTCTGTGTGCAGTTTCACTGCAAATGAGGCAGCGGTTGAGGCGGGGAAGTTTTTGAAAGTCTTCACGATAAAAACGCACAATACTGTACAGCTCGTTCGGTCGAAAAGCCGTCGGTTTAGTAGTAGTCGGCACCGCGTGTCGGAAATAATGGGGGGCCGCGAAAAAAAAATCTTATCATGGTAATTTGTGGTTCTTGTGATTGATAATTCATTGGTATGTTATAGGCCATTCTGAGTTAATTACAATCACTCCAATTAATTCATTAATTACAGAAAGGAAAAGGGGAAAAAGGAGGTTTCAAAAGTGTCAAAATGCTCAGAATGAAAAGCCAATGCTTGATGATGCTCATTAAAAAAATTTAGAGTGTGTAATTGATCAAGTAAACATTTGAAACAATTCAAAAGATGAAAAATGAGTTCTAAGGTGTCGTACTACTCAAAATGGAAAGCCCAACTCGCTACCCTATCGCGTCATACCCTTAAGCCGGAGCTTAAGTGCCTTCTCCATTTTTTTTTTAAACATCTCGCACCAACTGCAACCTTTCCCCTGGTTTGGCGTCTTAAAATGGACAAGAGAACCTATTTCTAGGAAAGGTGAGGAATGATGACCTGACTGCTACCTCTGACCCCTTCGTTCGATTCACCTCTGACTCGTACCTGGAAGAGGTCAAGGGACTGTTCGTCCCCACGGATGTACCGTATGTCGATGCCGTCCAGCCAGCCGTCGCGGATAGAGCTGAAGCTCGCATCTACGTCGGCCATGACCATCTGGTTGATCTCGGCCAGAGGGAAACTCACGAGCTTCTTGATTGTGCCCGCCTGTCTACTTAGGCTCCTGAACCTCTTGAACACCTGGTCGGCTGGAAAATTGAGAGCACGCGTAATTTTTAATGTTCAACGTAGTGTGCTCACTAAACTCTTTCGGAGCACTTTGTTTTTGTTTTTACTATGCTTTGCATGATTCCACATAAGCTATTGTTTAAATTTTCGTCACTACAGAGGGGTATTTCCAAATTCGTTAAAATGTCCTATCGTGAACGCCGTGTTCACTAGCCATTAACTGCCTCAATTTATAATTAGATGACACTGGTTACTGCCAGAATAAATGGTGTTTGCTTCATTCGTTCATATATCTGTCCTCTCAAGGACCATTTCTTACAAAGTGGCTTACACAGAAATATTTATTAGCTCCTGGCTAGAAGGCTGTCAGGCAAATTCCAGCCATGCGCATTTTCACTGATGTGTGTTTGGAACTGGAGAACACAGTGAGAGAGAGTTTTGATTCGAAATTTGCGATAAGTTCGCGTTGGAAAAGTACTGTCATCCCTCGGTGAAGTGGTGTCCTTGTGCTGAAATGTGGTCTCATCGATGAACGATTAGGTGGGAAGGCGACAAATTCCTTCATACTGCGCTCGATTTCGCTTGGGAGCAAAATAGCGAAGCTGCGAAACAAATTCAAAACAGGATCACTGACCTCTCAGCACAAAATCCGAAGAGCGCGTTTGATGAGCATAGTAGCACTGTAGGACTCAGCCAAGGTTTCGCAACATGGCTGAAGCCACTTACTTTGACCCTAATAAATCCTGTCCTGAACCGGCTGTCGCAAACATTATCTCTTCAAGATCCCTAATCTCGTTTTACCATCTGATTCTCTGCGGCCACCTGTTGTGCTTGCCTTCTCTGTCCACTCCGTTGCGATGATACGCCGTCTGCGACGTTCCCTCCACATAACATGCATTGTCTGCACCCATTGCTTCTTGATCTCTGGTAGGGTGTCCTTATCTCGCGTTTGTTCCTTGAATGGCTCTCCTCTATTCCTGCCTTCGCACGCTGTCACTCTGTAGGGCAACTTAGGCAGGCCGAGAAGCACGCCCAAGCTGCGCTACAGAGTGAGAGAGAGAGAGAGTTGCAGAAAAGGGAGTGCCGGAAAGGAGAGCGAAGAAGAGCACTATAAGAGCGAGAGGGTGATAGAGAGATGTAACGAGAGATGAAAGTAAACTTCGTGCCAACCTGCGCTGCCGCGGACCGAAAATGCCAAGTGCGTCGCCTTCCCGAAATTGTTACGATCTTGCACTAAGAGGTGGTAGGCAGGCATTGCAGGGCCGGCCGTGGACAGACGCTCGTTGCGTCACGACAATTTTCATTTCCGAAGCTTGGCGCGTAGTCCGAAATTTTATATCAAGAACTAGATAAAACAACGCTACGGAAGGCGAGACAAGTGAAGGACAAACACCGACAACTTCTCTTGTCTCGTCATTTTTCAGTGCGATTTAGTCCCCCCCCATTACCCATACCCTTTCCCCCAACAATGCAGTCTTGGCTAACCTTGGACCAGCTGGCATTGTTGTCCTTGGCGCAGGATATTCTGTGCAGAAATTATTTGTCACTCTCTCCCCTGCTGACCAGCCGAAGGCGCGGCTTGCTTGTGAGTGCCTTATTAGAGCGAAATTGAAGTTCATACCACGCCATCTAGATTGTGACGCAGAGGAGAACCAGACGAGCCCGTATTTGCCCTCTTCTGGAATTTATTTCAAGCTTTTATGATCCAGGCTTCCGTCCCAAGGATGTGTTCCGGAAAGGTACGACTGTTACACACTGTACTGTTGAGGGATCCTCCTAAGCTGCTACTCATGAATTGGCAATACCTCAGTAATTCCTTCTATCCCATTCCTACTCCCTTAGCTGTTGACCGCTCGTGCTCAGGATCTGTGCTCGTAACTTTCCCGTGAGACATGTATTCCTCAGTCAATTCCACTGGATCGCTGCTTAGCATAAACTGTTGTGTGCTGCCGTGGCTAATGTACATTACTTTTGATTGCTTAATATTAATGTCAGGTGAAGTGTAAAGCGCCATCAGGCATCAGGAGCCCGCCGGACCAGTTTGCGTAACGCCATTATGTTACACCGGAGGCTGGGCAGTATACAGTGGCGTATCGGTATATCGAAGTGCCTCGATGCTTTGTGGGGCCACTATGTATGTGGAGTTTTCATGGAGGCTAATCTTCGGGCATCAGCAACTTCTCTTGGTAGTAACTCAAGTCACGGTATCGCTGGTTCATCACATGCTGAGCCGACTGATCGATTGTCTCCTTCGCCAGTCCACAATCAGCAGTCAAATGACGGTACCTCTGGCTCGACCTACGCGCCGTAGGGCTGCGCGAGGGGCAGTGGGCCAGTGTCCGATACTGGCAACTCGCTTTCTTTTCTTTTTTCCAACATACGAAGCTTACTACCCAAGCGCGATGAACTTAATCCTATCATTGATTCGTGTGATGCTGATGTCGTCTTACTAACCGAAACATGGCTTTCTTCCAAGATAGCGGACATTGAACTATTTGACTGCAAAAAACGCTATAACGTGTTTAGATCTGACAGAAGTGAGAGATCAGGAGGAGGTGTTTTAATAGCTGTCGCGGATAATTTTGTAGCATCGCCTATTAATATTCCAACTAGCCTGGAACTGGTTTGGGTGGAACTTAGTGTACGTTTTAAGAGAATGATTTTGGGTATATGTTACCGTCCCCCGTCCTCGAGCCATACATTCGTTGATGAATTGCATGATTCCCTTAACATGATCACTGTACGATTTCCGAGTACACCTATTGTCTTAGCTGGTGACTTTAACTACCCTAGTATCGTGTGGACTAGTACATCACCTTATCTCAGCTCTTTTTCTACTGAGTGTAAAAAGTTTTTGTCAACTTGTATGGATTTCAATCTTTTGCAGTTAGTCTCTAAACCTACTCGAACTACTTTATCCTCATCGAATGTTTTAGATCTTGTTCTAACTAACGTGCCTGATCATATCCCTTCGATTTTTTACCTACCTGGTCTCAGTGATCATTCTTTGCTGCATTTTGATGTACAAATTCCTGTATCTATCCGAGTTAGTCAGACTAAACACATTAGAGATTATAAACGGGCTGACTTTAATGCTATTAACTGCGAACTAGCTGGTTTTTTGGATGATTACTTACCAGGCTTTTCACAGCGTTCTCTTTACGCTAACTGGGATTTGTTCAAGGATATCGTTGAACATCTCATTAACACTTTTGTACCATTAAGATCTTTGAAGTGCGATCGGGAATCACCTTGGTTTAATAATGTTTTAAAAAGACTCTCCAATAAAAAGAAGCGCTTGTTCCGCTCTGCGAAGTTGTTGAATTCTAAACAACGATGGGAGGCCTACTTTTCCGCAGCTGCAGAGTACAAAGGTGCGCTAAAAAACGCAAAGGACACATTTTTTAACCACACACTGCCTGCTATGCTGGTCAATAATCCAAAACAATTTTGGAATGTAGTTAACAAGAAAGACCCTTCCACAATACTACTTACTTCTTCTGATGGTGTTGCCTTTCCTCCATACGAATGTGCTTCTGTTCTAAACAATATATTTGCTGCGGCATTTTCTACCAACGTTTCTCTTGTTCATCGCGTGTGCCCTGTTTTTGATGCTCTTCCTATGGACCCAGTTATATTCGACGCGTCAGGCATCCAGTGCATCATAGAAAATCTTAAGGTTTCCTCTTCCTGCGGTGTTGACAACATTAATTCGAAGTTTTTAATTAATACAAAGTACTATTGTTCCATAATTCTTACTAAATTGTTTGAGCAGTCTCTTGCGACAGGTTGTATTCCCAATGATTGGAAAATTGGGAAGGTGATTCCACTGCATAAGTCCGGAAGTAAACATTCTCCTGATAACTTTAGACCTATATCACTCACTAGTATTCCGTGCAAGATCATGGAACACGTCATATATTCTCATCTCATCTCTTTTTTAGAATCTAACTCCTTTTTCAGCATTGCCCAGCATGGTTTTCGTAAGTCTTTTTCATGCGAAACTCAGCTAATATGTTTCACACATGACCTTCATTGCATCCTTGACCACGGGTCTCAGGCAGATTGCATATTTTTGGACTTCTCGAAAGCGTTTGACACTGTTTCACATGAGCTTCTCTTTCTTAAATTAAGCAATCTTAACATAGACCCTAATGTCCTTGCATGGCTACAATGCTTTCTTTCTAACCGTTCACAATTCGTAACAGCGAACAATATAAACTCTCATTCTTTGCCTGTCCGTTCCGGCGTGCCACAGGGGTCAGTTCTTGGGCCCCTCCTTTTTCTCATCTATATAAATGACTTACCGGCTAACATTTCTTCTTCAATTAATCTTTTTGCCGATGATTGTGTTATTTACCGCGAAATTAAAGATGGTAATGATGTCTCTTGTCTTCAATCTGATATTAACAAGGTTCTTGACTGGTGTTTTACTTGGAACATGCAACTAAACATTAATAAGTGTAAACATGTACGCATTTCTCGTCTCTCTAATGCCCCTTCTTCTTATCACATTAACAACGTGTCTCTCGAAACCGTGTCATGTTATAAATATCTGGGTGTTTACGTTTCTTGTAACCTGTCTTGGAAAACTCACGTTGAATACATAATAAATAACGCTGATCGCATGCTTGGGTACCTTCGCAGAAATTTCTCACGTTCATCTACTCCAATAAAATTATTACTTTATAAAACATTGGTTCGGTCCAAGTTAGAATATGCTGCATCTGTCTGGAGCCCTGGCATCGATTCACTCGTTTCAGATTTGGAAGCTGTACAGAACCGCGCATGCCGTTTCATTCTTTCTAATTATCACCGAACAAGCAGTGTAACCGCCATGAAATCAAGTTTGTCCCTACCACTTCTTTCCCACCGCAGATCAATAGCCTCATTGTGTCTCTTTCATAAAATTTACCACAACAGCTTTCTCAATCCTAAGTTACTGTCTAGACCATGTTACATATCAGCACGCGTTGATCACCGTCATAAAGTTGGAATCCCATCTTGTCACACCAAATGTTTTCATGACTCATTCATACCCCGAACTTGTGTCAGCTGGAATCACCTTCCCCACGACATCGCAGGTATTTCCAATAACAATGCATTTCGTAAAGTCCTTAATGTTTCTTTCTGAGTATGTGTCGTTTATTACTGTATAATAATTGCCTTTTTACTGTCTACACACTGTTTTAATATATCCCCACTGCATTCTAATCTTATTGCCTTCCTGTGTTTTCACTTTTTATGTATTCCTGGTTTATTTTTGTTTTCCCTATTGTTGTTGCTGTTTAGGCTGAATTTTTATGTATTCCCACTCCCCTCTGTAATGCCTTCGGGCCCTGAGGGTACAATAAATAAATAAATAAATAAATATGAGCAGTCATGACTTATGAATCACGACATAGTCGGGAAGTCATATCACCAGGCTGGAAAAGACTGATGCTTTATTTGTGTGTATGAGTAATGTGGCCAGTAATGACTCATAACATAAACCGTGAGCGACCTCACTAGATCGCAGCTGACCGCAGTTAAACTGGAAGTGACGTCAGCATACCTAAAGTGACATCAACTAAACGGCAACAAACGTCGCCAGTCCGGTAGTGTATTCCGCTCAAGTGCCTATTGGCTCTGTGCTATCGTATCGCACACGACATCAAACTAAGTGCCCACCAAATATTTTTTCACACCAGGTTGAACGGAATTATTACCACCTCTGTCACCCCCGTCACATCGACCACGACCGCATGCTGAACAGGAGAATACTGAGGAAACGCAGCTGCAAAAATACATGTTCTCTGTCGGAACAAAACCTCAAAACACGAGTAACTCTAGTTATTCCTACTAAGTTCGAGGAAAAAGAAATGACGGTCTCTTACTTCCGCTTGCAGGGGTGGCCTTTTTCTTAGCCATGTCCACCGAAGCCGAGAGGAAGACGAGGTGAGAGCAGAGCTGCTCCACAGAGCGGACCCAGTAGCGGCCGTCCAGGGAACAGATCAGCGGCGGCTCCTCTTTGTTGGCTGCAATGATAATTGCCCAGTTTCTGCTTTTAAAGTTAGAGCGAAAACTGGGCAGGGAAAGAAAAGTAATTTGAGACATATCCGAGGATATATTTTCAATGTAAAGCGCCCAGGCTCAGTCATCCAATGAGAGAATTTCAATGATACGGGTTAAACATGGGGTGGACAGCACAGTTTTCTGTCCATTCGCACAGCCGTTTAGTAGTGCATCATGTTAGGTAGCGCTATGAAGCTTCTTACAGCTCCAACGTCATTGAAGTGCAGAAACCAGCTCTCAATTTCTTTTTCTGCAATCAGAAAGCTCCATTTTGCAACCACATGAAAAACCACCTTTCTTTTCCTTATACAAGATGGCGCTCAATATCGCACATTTCATTACTATAGCATTCACGAGAAAAACTGGAATATTTCATATTCTAAAACGAGAAACTGATACTTTATTGTAGAGTCTGGGTCATGGTTTCCCAATTGAATGCGATGCCACTTATATAAGGACAAATCCTAGACACTTCTGAATTGAACTGATCTCGCACTGCGCGTCACTTCCGGTGGACACCTGAACCGCGCCGCGAAGGCAAATGCGAAGCAAGAAGTGAAAGGAAGCTGGTAGAAAGAGGCGCCGTTGGGGAGGCTTCCGGATTAACGCGACAACCTGAATTCCTATGCCATGAACTGGCGTCCCACAGTACATGGGCGTTTAGCAATTAGCCTGCATCTGAATGAAGCCGCTGTGGATAAGGTTCAACCTCAGTGCGTCATCAGAGATCCTTTCTGTTCCTGGTAAATATCTCACCACCACGTATCTAAGAATTCTCCAGCTCGTCCATTTAAATGCACTCCACACCCCTGCCAATTCTTTCTTCTACCGTCTACGAACCTCTCCTGCGTGCCCAAATTGCCCCGAAACCTATGCTAATCTGGAGCACACCCTGTTCTTATAGATCACTGCAATTCAGTCCTTCCATTACCCATACCCTCACCCCCCAATGCAGGCCTGGCTAACCTCGGAGCAGCTAGCTTTGTTGACGTTTCCACATGATATTCTCGACCCGTAATGCTGTGTCGAAATTAAGCTATTTCGCACACTCTCGCGCATTGAGCAGCGCAAAGAGGCGGCTTGCTTGCGAGTGCCTTATAAGAACGCACTTGTAGAAATTCATGCCGCGCCATCTGGATTGCGCAGCAGAGGAGAAAAGGAGAAACTTTTTACTGCGCAGTTATCAAGAGGGAGCATGTTGCAAAGTCTCTCACAATCAGTAAACTTTGCTCGGAGATACACAGAGCACCGTAGCATGGCTGCTGTTAGGACACTTACGCAGGAAGGTCACTTCATTGCCTGCGGGAAGAAAAATGCGTTCACTGAAATGTCCCACAAAGCCTTCCGCGACGCTGGTTTTTCAGTGCATCGAAAAATTCCCAATGCGATTCCCTATCCTGGAATGCATACACAATGTTATCGCGCTAAAGATTTCCCGAGCACCCACAAGCGCAGCCTTCGTTCACAGAGGCCAGTTTCAGTCTTCCTTACCACTTTCTGTTCGGCCTGTCAAAATTCTTTCACTCATTACTTCGAAGATCTGTTTATTGCGAATGAGCGAGGTAGTGTAAAGAGCGGAATTCATTCACTTTATGAAACGTTTAAGAAAACCGAAAGATTCCCTTTGTCAAGGGCAAAATACAAGCAGCCTTGTTAAACGCTTCTTCATTATCATCATCAGCCTGACTACGCCCACTGCAGGGCAAAGGCCCCTCCCATGTCTCTCGAATTAACCCTGTTCTTTGCCAGCTGGGGCCACCGTGTCCCCCCGAACTTACTAATCTCATCCGCCCACCTAACCTTCCCCGGCAGGTTGAAAAACGAAGAAATGCCTGCAGGTATCGGATCCACCGGCTGGAATTAAAACATCGGAGAAAGTGAAGGCAGATATTTTGCTCCTTTGGAAAAATCATTATGTTGTTCGTTGTAGCCGCTCCCAGTTGCCGCCTAAGCGCTGAAAATATGTACCATCAAAGGATTCTTGTTTTCAGCGAAGATAGAAAATCAGTTTAGAGACGTTTCTGTTGGTCTCTTGGCTCGTTACAAAATCCTCCCGAGTCCATCATCAGCCTTAATTAATCCTCTTCCGCCCAGTGTTTAGATATACGTCCTAGATTTACCAGGAGGATCCACTCCAGTTGCTGGCAAAATAGCTGTGACTCCTTCACAGAAGAATATTGCCGTACGTACTTACATTTCTGGGACGAAATGACTTCCTCCTCTAAGGAATGTAAAATCCAAAAAATCGATAGCTGTAACTTTATTTCTCATCGTGCAATAACGGAAACGGTGAGCTGGAATAATAACGCAGTGAGTAATGTACCATACCTTCTTCCACAGGCGCCTTGTCTGTGCAGAAAAAGGAAAATAACTAATGAGTTCAGATTAATGACACGAAAAGTGATCGCACGTGCGCACTTTCAATGAGAGCTTCCTCACAAAGCAATATGTGCACCGAGAACCAGAATTTCACGAATTTCTATAAAATCGGCAGCGCGGCCGTACGTCCTTTGTGCCAGAGATTACAGACTATCCTGCCTAACAGCGTGGGTATTGCCAAAAGTCACCAAAACCAAGAACTTTAGGTGATGCTCTTGAAGCAAAAAGCTTCACTACGCTAGTCAACACCGTCTTTCGCGTGAGCCGGCGTATGTCGGAGCACGAGTGACGTCACGCACGGCGCAGTTTCTCGCTCTCTCCCTAGTCACTAGTGCGCATGCGCCACTAGTAGCACCGAGCCACAGGTGTTCCGCCCCTGCGCAGCGCCGCGCCTTTGCTCAAAATCCAACTTTCAATTTTCAGTTTTCTCTTTCCTCTTTACCTCCCTCCTTTATCTCTTCCTTTACGGCGTGGTCCGGGTGTCCACCGAGATATGTGAGACGGTTACTGTGCCATTTCCTTTCCTCAAAAATCAAACGAAACAAGTGTGCCGACGGCGTTCATAGAGTTCATTGGCGTTGACAACTTTGCAAAGACCGTTCATTTTCAGGAAAGGAAAGGAGCACAACCGGCTCCGTGGGTCAGTGGAGACCTCAATCTCGCTTTCGCTTGGTATATCCTGGATTAGCTGGGCTAATCCACATTAAATTTTTTTCTTTGTATTCATTTTGTGATGTTAATCAACGGGTGATCAGTAATGAAATTCTTTTATTGCTTAATGATAATTTATTAGAAAGCAGAACAAAGCACAACCACATGCCGCCAGTGGGATGCGAACCCACCACCTCCGATTTCGCATCCGGTGCTCTAGCGACTAAGCTACGGTGGCGGGTGTCCAATATTCCGCTTGCGAGGGTATTTATCTGTAGTATAACCGAACCACACGCCGCCGTTGCTTCCGCCCTCACCCTTCCCCCACGTTCCTGCGTGTCACTCGCGGTAATACTGGACGTACTACGTCCGCCCTTACGGATGAGTACGGAGCTAGTGGAGACTTTCGAGGTTCCATTTAAAGTTATTTTTAAGGCCCCAAAACCAGATGGGACAGCCGTCGCCGCAGCTCAGTTGGTAGAGCACCGGACGTGAAATTCGAAGGTCGTGGGTTCGAATCCCACCGGTGGCAGGTAGTTGTATTTTTCTCCTGTTTTCTTAAAAATTATTCTTAAGCGATAAGAAACCACATTACTCATCGCCTATTTATTAACACCACAAATTAAGAAAAAATAAACATTCGCTATCCTGTTTGGTTTCGGTGACTGTTGGCTTCCTTTATTTACAGTGTCGCTCAAAAGTTTCCAGGCCACAGAGTCTGCTTTTGAACAGTATAGTTAGGTATTACGATACCCCCGAAGTTCAAAATATCTTTAGAAGGTAGAAGTATCATTCTCATCTCTGAGAACCTTGATAACTTTATCGGCATCTTAAGTACCTGAATATACCGAGGAAAAACAGACCCTGTGGCCTCGGAACTTTTGGCCACCCCTGTACTTCATAACGAACCCTCTATTTCCTTCTATTGTGTGCTCAAGTGTAGGTAGTGGTTACATAGAAGCAAGGTTGCGGACTACACTACTTTAATAGCGGAAAATACGGAGGCAATTCGCGCAGACATCAAATAGGCAAAGCAAGCACATACTAACAAGAAGCTATGGTTTGGAACTAATCGAAGGAAAAATTTGAAAGCATGAAGACACACCTAATGTGCACAGAAATGCCGGATAAAGACATTGAAGTAGTAAGCCTGTGCCTGCGGGGACATATCTCAGCCATTCACCTTTTTTGATGAAGGCAAAATAGACTCCGATGCCGACTATGAACATGGTCATGAAGATGACGAGAAGCACGACGATGTACTGCATGCAGACGGTGCCGGCAGATATGGGAGGAGTAAATAGGTTGACGTGAATGCGTGCCTTCAGTTAGTGCACCGTTCAGCACAAGGGACAACATCTAAATTTATAGCCGTGTGCACGCTAAAACCTCATGTGAAATTTGGAAAAAAAAAATCTGACATACGTGACGCTTCCAAACTCATGCAAGGCACGCCAGAAAATCCTTTACCGGTAAAGTGTCGCATGTGTAAAATTGTGCTTTTTAACAATTATTTTGCAGGCATTTGTGTTATACATTAAATTAAAATTAAGGGTTCCCGAGAACAAGTAATTAGCGGGAGGAATAACTTCCTCCCTCTGTGACGAACCACGCTTAAAAATAAGAAAACAAACTGCCAGCGTAGCGGAAGATCAGCTGCTTAGTGAATGCTTCGTGAAGTACTAGAGGATACGTATACCGGTTTACCGGACCCCTACTACGCATGCGCAGTAGTCCTACCCGGCCAGGCATTTGCCACAGCGCATGCGCAGATCCCTTACGTAAAACCGATTTACGTCTCCGGTATGCTAAAACTCTCTAATTTCTACCTAGTAGGTTGCCGTGGCCTGATAAAGACGGTCATTCGGCATTATTTCCGCAAACGCCTTTGTCCTGAAGTAGATTTAAATAGCCAACGAGTTCACTATCAGACATATTTTTAAAGATATTGCTGAAAGACACAGTGCATGCTTTGCACAAACACGTTTCCCAGCGTCGCTGCCTTGTTTAAATGATGCCGCAACCGTCTCTCTGTCTTACTGGTGTTGCAACTAACGCAAAGGCGACGATTCTTCACGCTAGCACTTTTGGTCAATAGTTGTACCGTTATGGCGAGTGGCGCTGAGCGCAACGCAAAGGCTGCTTCTTATTGCCCGTCCTCCAGACACAGAACTTTGGGTCGCTTTTTGCCACAAGTTCTTACAGAGACAACATCTGGTACATTTGTGTGGTATTATCCTACAACTAAGGTCCCATGACATATTGAAAACCAACAATTCCGTACTGAAACGTTTTATATGAGCTGCTCGTATGGAATTATGGAAACATGGGGTGCGTAAGATATGGCAAATTATGCAGAAATCCATACTTTCTCTGTAAGAAGTTTGGTTTATGGGTGTTTAACGTCCCAAAGCGACTCAGGCTATGAGAGACGCCGTAGTGAAGGGCTCCGGGAATTTCGACCACCTGGGGTTCTATAACGTGCACTGACATCACACAGTACACGGGCTTCTAAAATTTCGCCTCCATCGAAATTCGACCCCCGCGGCCGGGATCGAACCCGGGTCTTTCGGGTCAGCAGCCGAGCGCCATAACCACTCAGCCACCGCGGCAGCTTGTCTGTAAGCAGTCCATAAGCATTCCACGTAATTTCTGTACGATTTCCATACAATGTACATGACGTCGCGTGTAGTCCGTAAATTTCCACGACATCAAGAGCACGATAGAAAGTGGGATCACACACCGTGGCTGCTGGATGGCGATCCTGGATATCCCTGACCGCATGCCGGACCGCATCATGCTGGAGCGCATCATTGACAACTCCGCCATCTTGGTACCTCTGAGGATTTCTTCAACCAGGCAGACACAGGACAAATGACGCTGCAGAGACGCAAAGAAAAGAAAAGAAGGCACAGTGTCGTCGTTTGGTCCACTAAATAGTCTTTGAGAGAGCTTGGAGTGATGACTGGCGCTGCCTGCTTGAGGTCCATTCGCCCCGATCATTATGAAGGTTTCGCCACCTGTCATCCGTGACGCGAAATTCCATGTGGTTTTCGACGCCCACTATCTGGTGTTTACGAACAGTTGGGCGCGGTGAATGGTAATCGCTATCAATCGAGATTCTTGCCTAACCTAAGTTCCAAACAAGGTCAAAGAACAACTGCTATGTGATGAAGTGCTCAAACGGCTGCCAAAGACTCCCGTAAAGCATGTCAACGAGTTTACTGGACATCCCTACCATTGGAAGCAGTGCGCTGACTGTAGTTGCCTTACGATTTGGAGCAGCGGTTCGCATCAAAACAATATGCGCCACTGCTCGCTGAAGAAAGCTGTCCAGGCAAGATCTCTTCTATTAAAAGACCAAGGCTCGTCACAGAAGGCTTGCTACAGCATCTTGGGCCATTTCCGCAGGGATCTTTCTACGTGAGGTTTAAGCTGTGCCGAAGAGCTGACACAAGCTTGCTACAGATTATTTTTTCACCCGTACAGGTACACGATGCGATATAGATGGCATACTCCTGCTTCTGCCAATAAAAGGGGCTATGAAACCGTATTCACCGGGAAAATTAAACCAGATGACCGATAGGTAATCCTTCACTTATCATCCCACCAGATCTTTTGAGCTAGCTTCTTGAACAGCGAAATACTGGCGATGACGGTCCTCTTCTTCCCGCCCCTTATTTCATACATTAAGCTGCCTCCCCCCCCCCTCCCCCCCCCCAAAAAAAAAAGATTGGCCATGGTTTACCTCTTGTTAAACCTGGAGTGACGCGATAGCTACAGATGGCTGAGTGGAACTTGGTCACGTGACCAACCACGGGATGAACCACGTGATCAGCCACGGCGTCGGCAGCTGCTCCGCACCACGTGACCAACCACGTGACAGCGTGGCGGCGCAGCCACGGGGTGGCTGCGCCGCCGCGCTGAAGGCTCTAAATGCTTCCGTAATGTAGCTATCGCTACAAAAGAAATTTAAAAAAAATGAGAGGTTTTGAGACTGCGCCATGCCCGTGAGCTCGTTATGCATCGACACCCGGTTTGTTTATATCTGGTGGCCGCACCCCCTTACCCGCCCGTCGGCTCAAGGACATGTGTACTTTTCAGCACTCTCGGTCCACATGGATCATGGACCTGGATCTCAAGGAACCATTTTTCCAAGTGACCCCTGTGATGGGTTTCGAACCCTACCAGTATTCCCTGTGCAGAAGCCCTCTGCTTAATGCCGGCCATGGCAGCAGTGATTCGACAGCGGGATCACGGGACTCGTCCGAAGCATGGGCCGACGCATGGGCAGCGCACGCTGGCCGCCCCTTTCGCCTTTGGTTCCGGCTGTGGCCATCCGGCAACGCCCGACGGCCCCAGGACGACTGTTCCCCAACCAGAAATATAGCCGTGACGTCATGCTTGCAGGGAATGGCAGGGTTGCGCCATCTGTCGCTTACCATGGCGTCACCGGTGCTTGTGACGTTAACACCTTAAAAAACTACTTCCAAAAACCGCCACTACCCGGAGACCAATTGACCTGGGAGTTTAAAACTCAAGGTCTTTAAAAATTGATAATATTTTGCAGGCTCTGTTCCAGGGTCTCATGCAGAGTGTTAATGTTCATGAGCTCTTCTTGTACACATTGAGCACATTTACCAGCCGTCTCGACAATCGTTCCCTAGCTGCGTAAACGCGAACTTCACCCAGAGCTCTGCTTATTTTGAAGCACTAACCTGAATAAACGTGTTCTGCATGCAAATTTATAGAGGTCTACAACGACAACTCCATATAACGAAGCGTTTCTTGAGTGCGGTGCTTATTGTACGCTTTTAGACATCGCGCAAAAGCAAGCAGAGTAGAGGGCTCTTTCGGCGCTAGCGCGAACGTTAGGCTCTAGGACCTGGGGGGGGGGGGGGGGTGAACGGTGCCTCTTACAACTGCGCAACTACTTCACGAAGGCAATTCACTTGCAGTTTAATTCTTGTGACTTTGAACTCCATGCGGGGCACATAATTATCCTGCGGGGGAGAATTTTTTTTATCTTTCAAATTTGTCTGAAAAGCATCCTAAAAATTGACTGCAAAAATGGCAAGTTTCTACTTTAATTGTGAAATTTCTACTTGCTGCTTATGCGTCCGCATTTTAACCTAATAATACTTTCAGGATCAGTGTTGTAAGTTTGCGAGTCATTTGTTTGTTATGAAGTAGTTATGTAAGCGCATCAGGGCATTGAGTCCTATGTGCCATTTAGTTTTGGTTTCCGTTTTAGTGGATTCTCTTGTGACCTGTCTGTGCCGATGTGTACTATGTAATTGGATTAATAGTGTCACGTGACTGAAGTATATATATATATATATATATATATATATATATATATATATATATATATATATATATATATATATATATATATATATATATATATATATATATATATATATATATATGCATAGCGAATCCCGCATCCTCGTCTAATAAAGGCTCTTTGGTCTCGCGTCTACCATTCAACCCGGAGCCTCGCCTCTGTAACCTCACTTCGCGCCCCACCACACATTGTAGCTACACGCATGCTTGCAAAACAAGTAAATAAGAAGACACGCTAACTCTAGCCATACCATAGATAACGGAAAAAAACTTTGTTATCTATTTTGTGTTTTTATGAGCAGGCCATCGCGTGTGTCGCGTGTTTCTACGTATGAATTTTTAGATCCCAGCGCATTATGCTTCGTTCATATTCCTCGGCCGCTGCTCATTGCATGCGAGGAATGTTGCAATGTTCAGTTTGCGTCCACAATGTTAACTCTTTCCTTGCCGCACCCACTGAGCATCGCTAGCCCGCTAGCACCGAATGCGTGACCGCTATAGCAAACATTTTCATTCCTTTACAGGTGTTGTCAACGTATGAATGGTCAGGACACAAGAGTACAAACGTGAAATTTAAAGCGCGCTGATGGAAAAGCCTAGGAAACCGCTCTGTCCATTTTTTGTGCAACTTCATCTAGGAGGAATTGAACGGAGCCTTTAGGGGCCATGCACTGGCCACTGAAACTAGCTTAACTCACAGGTGGAACGATTAAATGAGCAGGTTTCAGTTTAAATCAGCACATGCGCCGCTCACAACCCGAGTGCCGCTTTTTCAAGACAGCTACTGAGCGGCGTCGGAAAACTACAGAACTGGCTCTTACCACGGAGGTGGCTCTGAGGTTTGAGCTGGGACAGCGTTGGCGGCGCCCTTGAAAATGAATCTGACCGCCGGGCTTCGGACCTCGTCGTCTTCTTAGTGCACTCCTATCTCGTCATCGAAGTCATGTGCCCACAATTCCCTTCTGCCTTGCCTTTGTCGCAACATCTACATTTTCCCTTTAGTGCAGGAGTACTGAGATTTGATAACAATCATAGTCAAAGAGCACAACTGAGTGAAAAAAAGAAACACCAGCGCTTACTCACAACTAAGCGTTTATCGGGAAGAAAAAAAAAACAATTTATACACGAAAGAGCAAAAACGCTACCGCACAATGTGTCTGCTGAATGGGGCCGCATGAAAAATCAAAAACAAAAAAATGGAGTGGACACTTAAGTCCCGCCTTTAAGGATATGGCGCGATAGCGTTAGTGAGTTAATGCCCCTATATGGGGAATTGCACAATGGTGCCCTGCGCCCCCGGTGGGTCTTGTTCGTCTAAGTTTTTCTTCGCAAGCAACCTCTTGTGATCAATCATAAATTTAGCTGACACCTGCCAGTGTGTTTAGTTTTCTCACAGTCAACTGGGCAGTTGTTTCTGGTGACCTGACAAGGTCACGTGACCTAGGTTGCCCTCCTAGTTTGCTCCTCCCGGGGGTAGGTGCCAGGAGCAACGTGTTCATTGCCCACAATGCCGACGCCGGATTTTCTGCGTAACGGGGCCTCTAACGCTATCGCGTTAATATGGCGACAAAGAAAAATGACGCAACGCGAATATATGCACCCATTGCATGGGGGACGTTCGCACCTATTCTTCTCCGGCTCTAGTATGGAACCAACCCCCCCCCCCCCCCTTTACAAAAATAGTCTGTAGAGAGTCTATAGACTCCTTATACACTCTGTTGCCTTGCTATAGATATTTATTTTTTTCTATTCATATTCTATAGACTGTCTATAGACGAAAGACTACTAAAAGTGTATGGGCATAAATCTATAGATTGTCTGTAGGCTGTCTATAAAATTTGTATTGCCTATAGACAGCTTTCTAGGGATTGTCTATAGATAATCTATAGAGTTTATCGACAGAAGTCTACGGACAGTGTATAGACTGCCTAAAAAATTTTTCTAAGGGCCCTTCCAAAGCCTAGGCGGACGCTGAAGCCAATAGGCCAACCTGTCGCCTCCCGCGCTCTCTTCCTCTGCCGTTTGGCACTTTCCCTCTTCCATTTCTCCTCTAAAAGAGGAGAGGAGCAGTTCCTTTCTCCACTTTGACACCTGCCAACCTAGGTAGGTGTCAGGTGGCGCTGCGGTCGCCGACGGCGGTTGCTTGAACCTCAGGAACGAGATAAATATAACAAATGAGCTCAAACTTTACACAAACTTGGTAATCCGGTTACGTATCGTTAAGTAGTGTTCTCTCACCAAAGAGAACTGGTTTTCAAATACTGCGAAGGGCACGCAGAGCCCGCTGTGCTCATTCGCCGCACAAGCAAGCGACGCGAGGGATGACTCCCCAGCGCAGCGGCCGCTTTCCTCCCTACCTTGAGTCTCGCTTTATTGAGTTTATCAAAGGGTATTCTCGCACGTAGGCAAGCCATAGAATCGACCGACACGACAAATGACTTAATGTCCAGCTGGCCTAAGTGACCGCTCTGTTGTGAGCCTCTACCTGCTTCGTTGTCTTCTGATCTATAATATTACTCGAGGCTATCGTGATACTCCGATAAAAGGCTGATGACCTGAGGGATGCGTTTAGCGCATGCCGAAAAAAAAGGATAGAACAGAACAATCCGGCCATCACAATGAATGAGATGATCTGGTTAATTCTCGATCCTGGAGCTTGATTAGCATTCGGTTTTGGACTCCACATGGTGACAGCAGGAGCTTAGTATTGACTGTTTTAAGTGATTGTGCTTTCAGCCATGCAGATCAGCCAGATGTAAGGTATGTGCCTGCTTCGTGGTCCACATTCAGCATTTAAGTGTCGCTATGCGGTGGACCAATTGCCGGCAGAATCCGGAAGGCTAACCCCACCAGCCTCAGCCTCTCCTTAGCATTTGTCGCGAACCGAAGGCTAAGGCCTGTGCACGCAAAAAAACGGCAAGCGCGGAAGAGTGCTTCGTAGGGGCGGGGTCTTTGCCTCGCCGTGTCGAGCGTTAGGGTTGGGGCGGATCGCCGGCTCTGGCCGGCTCAGGTCGATCTGCGGTGAAACCGAGTGGCGAGATCCAGGAACTCTTGGCTTACGTCAAAAGCGGACGGAAGGTAGCCAAGCTAAAGAGTTGGCATGAAAATGAACGGCAGCGCCTTCACCAAAAGATAGCGTAGTGGCAAGCCTTAGAACAAACGTAATGTCTGCCAAAAGTAACCGGGCAACGGTGGTTTCTTTCTTAGTCGCGTCGCGAAGCACTTATTGCAGCTCTTAAGCTTCGAATCTGTGTAAAGTAAGGCGAGCCCTTGTCCTCACGTTCTGACACATTTAGGCCTTTAAGGGTGCGGTAAATGTTACATTATACGCTTGAGAAGCAAAAACCTGTTGCTCGGTTAGTTTTGGCAAAGGGATACGTCATACGATGACGCATAGTTCGGTGGCCAGCGTGCCTAGCGCGAGGACTCCGTCCTAGTGGTCGTTCGTCTTTTGAGACATGACACGTACCTACAATCGTGGATTGGCCTAGATTTTGTTATGAATGACATATAAATTAATTGACATTAATGGAATGTAAAAGCGGGAATTATGCGCAAAGCGCCACTGCCCGCTTTGTCGTCTTCTGGTATAAAATAATGTATTTACTGGCGCATCATAAGCACGCAAGCTATTTGAGCACGAAGGGATAGGAAGATGAAGCACAAAACCTAGCTCGAGGAAGATTCAGAAGAAGTTGTTTTCTCGATAGGCTGGCCGCACTGTCCGCTCTCGTGCTACATTTCTCCCGAAGCCTTTCTCTACTCAGACGTTAACGGCCACTCGACGCAAGGCCTTGAGGAGGAACCTCTGGTGCCATGACGAAGAGGGAGAGGGGTGGCTGGGAGGAAGATCCCGGCGCCAGCACAAGTCGCCTACTCCTAACGCCGGAGCGTCCTCCCAAGCCGCGGGTGTACGACCGTAAGAGTGAACGGCAACAGTCTCGGTCGGGCAGCGAGGCAGGAAGCGCCGACCACTCGCGACGCGAGAACGACGAGACCACTTCCCCGCGCCGCGCGGATCGATCGAACAACTGGAGGAAGACCTCAGATGAAGGCGCGGATGAAGAACGGGGTAATCGACAGAGCCCGGCTAAGCCAGGATCGAAAAAGACCGACAAGACCCCTCTGAGCCCCAAAATGAAACAGCAGCTTGAAAAAGGAGGCGACCGCCAGAAGAGCATTAACTCATACCATGACGCGCGGGGTGCTGCTTCACCGGCTGCCGACGGAACACCAGACCCCCGACAAGAAGACAAGAAAGCCTCTGTGTCAGGCAGCCCAGCGAAATCCGCCGGCAAAGTCACGGACGGTGCCAAAAAAGAGCCGGCCCTCAAGAAGGTTCCTTCACTCGGCAAATCTAAACCTACTGGACTTGACTCGAGAAAGAAAAGCAGCCCTTCAGAATCGCCACCGAAGAAATCGAAGAGGTCGTCCCCTGCCACACCCGAGGTCGAGAGGGACGAAGACGAAGCGGGCGAGAACCAACAGCCGCAGCTCATTGGTGGATGGCTGAACATTCTGGTATGTGTCGAGCACTCATTCCTAGCTGCATTTAATAATGTCTACTTGTGGGACGAAATCGCCTGCCTCCATTGCTGCTTCTGCCGTCGGCTGTACCAGGCGTCAGCTTTACCGTAGGACGTGGGGAGAGTAGCAGCATAGTAGTTCAGGCGTTTTATGCACACAACCGGACGCTTACTCGGTGCGGCAGAAAATATCAAGCCCATTAAAAGTACTGGATATTGATCTGCGCGTCTTCTGCAACTTTCTCATAATTATTACAGTACTCCTACAATTGGACACACTGCTACGTATCACTATAGCCTATTGATTTTTTTTACATATTTATCATCACTGACAACCATCACTTTGTTGCTCCACAAACTATTAGGCAGACTAAGAAACTTTTTTCTGAGTTCACATTCCCATAGATTAAGGCCAGATATACAAAAACTTTGCGCATCCTCGCAGACTGCCATCTTGGAGAGTGATTTAATCCTATCGTAAATTTCGCGAGCCTGGTTTGCGTGTGTACTTCTGACAGAGTGGAAAGATCCCGAATGCACCGCAGCTACAATCCTCTCGAAGTCCAGGATGAAACACTTCTCCCATGATACATTTGCAGCGCGGTGCACCCAGCGCTCCCCCTGAAGAGCACCCAGGCGGAGAAGGCGGAGATGCGGGCAACCATACTGGCTCCAAGGTGAGTGGCTAGAAACCTACGTCCTCCAGTAGCCCTGCCAAGAGCGACCTCACGGCGAGAGAGAGAGAGAGAGATACAATTTTAATGAAACACCTGTCAATGAACACCAGGAGAGAAGTCCATCTCACCCGTCGCCCCTAGTCGTCGGCCGGAATCCCTTGGAACACAGCAGCAGCAAGGGCTTGACTGATGATGTCCTGCTGGACGTTAGGGTCTGGGCTGCAGAGCAAAGCCTCCCAGGATTCTAGAGTGCGCGAGCTATCATACCTAGTCGGACATGTCCACACTATGTGGACCAAAGCTGCTTCCTCGCCGCAAAATTTGCCCTGTGATCTGAAGACTTCAGGGTGCCACATGCTGTAGAGTGGGAAAGAAAAAAAATTGCCGGTGGTTTAGCTCTGGTTAAACCTGGAGTGACGCGATAGCTACAGCTTGCGGAGTGGAACTTGCTCAGCTGAATTGCAAAGTCATCCTTTCGCCGCTCCGTTTCGCTGGACGTTCCTTATTCATCTCCGTCCCATTTGTCACGGCGCATGCGCACAGCTGTGGCAGCTCGATTTCGCCGGTGCGCCGCGCCGCCGGCAGCAGCAGCTGCTCCGCACCACGTGGCTGGTCACGTAACCAACCAGGTGACTAACCACGTGATCAGCCGCGCCGCCGGCAGCTGCTCCGCACCACGTGACCAACCACGTGGCAGCATGGCGGCGCAGCCATGGGGTGACGGTGCCACCACGATGAAGGTTCGAAATGCTACCGTAATGTAGCTATCGCTACAAAAAAATTGTGCAGCCCGTCTACAACGCGAGATCAGGTATCACTGTTGAATACAATACGGCTTTTTGGCGGGCTAGTTGTCAGCACCCCGTCGATCCCACTGAGCAAGGAGGAACTTGCTTACCTGGATGACCACTTTCGTCCATGTTGACTCTTCGGTCTTTCATTCCCTTCCGTCACCCTTACTGTACAACATGATGTACCATTGTTTCTTGTTTCTCTCTCTCTTTTTAGGTGTGAATGTCAGTTCCCTATTCACTCACAGTTTCGAACTTCGTTTTCATACGCCATCTGACACGTTAAAGTTGATCTTCGTGCTCTGTATCAGCTGATAGTAGCGCGACTGGCAGTTTTGTTTCTGTTTTGTGTGACCTTAAACCATTATTGTCCGACAATTAACCTCAGTTGTTAGTTAACCACCTGTGCTGTCGTGTCATGCCGTTGTCTTTTGCGCTGCTTCCTACACTTGAACACCTATCGACTTGGATCGGCTTATTTAGCTTTTCATGAATCTATACACATGCACCGCCGAGCTCCAACCCTCCTCCGTTTCCACTCACCCCTTAAAGTCAAAAGTGACACAGTCGCGCCCTCCTACGTTGAAATCAACTGACAGGTCTGCGACTCGCAGGCAGAGAGAAAGCGGCAGGCGGCTCAAGAGGCGCGTGGCCAGCAGCACAGCGGCTCCCTGTCCTCCTGCGAGCATCCCTACGACACACCGCTCAGCGTGCATACGAGGGACCTGGAGAGCGAGACGGTAAGGGTTAATTACCATCCTTAATCGGCATGTATATCAGGGACTCTCAAAGGCCTTTTTGAGTGGGATGGCACTCGATGGCACTTTCGCCCTTCGAACTTTGTCAAATCTTCTTGCAAACCATCTCTGTGCTACGGACATCCGGGAACTTGAGGAGTTGGTGCGCAGTGTAGTTCCTGAACGCCCTTTTGAAAGTCAACTCCTGCTGAGACAATGAGTGAGGAAGCTTGGAAAATACACGGTGAATAAATACAGCGTCGTTACCATCCTGTTCTGTGGAACCGTCGTGGTATCATATGTCGGTCATTAGACATACAGGGCTGTTCCCTGGCTGTCGGCGATGTTAAACCACAAAGTGTCAGCAGTCCTCCTGGACAGAATGTACCTGCAATGGTGATGCCATCTGGCCCTCCTCTCCTCACACTCATCCTAGAACCACTCCCTGTGATTTCTTCGCAGGCAGTGATCGCCGAAGTCGTGATACCTGTAGGGATGAAGCTAGCAGTTTTGAGGTTTGGAGCAACTTGGTTCGATTTTGCGACGAATATCAAGCACTCAGACAGACCGCTAGTGTTGGATTTATTTCCTCAGTGCCTGTGCCATAGTCGCATGGCAGACTCTCGAATGAGTGTGACATCTATCGGAGAGCTGCTTTCAAATCCGTTGACTAGACAGTCACGTGATCCGTGTCATTGGCGCGGTCTTCGTGGTCATGCCGGGGAGAGAATTTTACGGCGGTACCTGCGGCCGTAGAAGAAACGTGCGCTGACGTCGCACAGTACGCGGGCCTCTATAATTTCGATGGAGGCGACATTCTAGAGGCCCGTGTACTGTGCGATGTCAGTGCACGTTAAAGAACCCCAGGTGGCCTAAATTTCCGGAGACCTTCACCACGGCGTCCCTCATAGCCTGAGTCGCTTTGGGACATTAAACCTCCATAAACCATAAACCATCATAGCAGAAATTAGGAAAGTGGCAGTCTTAGAGCACAAAACCACTTTGTCGTCTTTAATCGGTTTGGAATGGCTTGACTCAAAGACCAGGCATGACTTTGCTAGGCGATGCAGCCAGCAAAGATGGTCAGACGTAGCCAATAGTGCCACGTCAACAAAACGCTGCTTATTGTCTGCAGGGACGCCTATCGTGAGTTTTAAACCACGGGAGCACTCCCTCGAAATTTTGGATAGCCGCAAACTTATATAAGCGGTTAGAACCTACCACCAATATCAGATAATCGTCAGTGCATGTGAACGGCTTTAGAAACAATCCTCCTGATCACCATGCCCCCTTCCCATCGATGTCACTAAAGATATTGCTGAGCACGCGTGCAACCCTCGGCCGAATGTACACACTCACGTTTCTGTACTAAGAAAGGACCGTTACACCCGATTACCGCCTGCTTCAAGAAAAAGACAAGGCTGGGCAAAATGTATAAATGGAAACCAAACATCTGCTTATTAAGGCAATCGGATCATTAACATCTTTGGTGCACACTCTCTTGCCTACTACCATGATGTTTTTCATGTGGCAACCACGAAAACTTATCTTCAGCGTCAATCAACAAAACTGCACCTTCCAGGATTTTCATTCATCATCACATCAAAAAAAAATTTCATTTGAGAACAAAAAGTTTTCTGTCACTTTCAGGGTAAAGTAATGGTTCCAAATACCCAGCAACAATCATTTGCCTTCATGAGCTTATGTGGTGTGTCTGTTGTACCGTTTTCAGAAATCTCCCTTGTTACCCGACATCCAGGATATTCGGGTGTAACTTCGTTTCTTTGCACATAAAGCTGGAGTGTGTATTAGGTCGAGGGTTCCATCTTTGCTTACTAATATCTCCTTTAGTGGTATCGATAGGAAGGTTGCACGATGCCGTGGAGGACTATTTATTGCTGAGGGCTTTCAGGAACGTGCACAATTATCTGATCTTGGCGGAATGTTCTAACCCTTCGAATAATATCGCGGCGGTCCTCAAGATTTTAAGTAGTGCGCTCATGGTTTAAAATTCCCAACAGATATTCATATTGACAATGAACTGCGTTTCCTTGCCATGTCTCGGGGGGCAATGTCGCACTATCTTTGCTGGCTCTTTCACCATCGCACTGTTAAGCTGCTTCAAGGCTACGAGTCAAGCCATCCCAAATTGCTTAAAAACGGCATGGTGGTTTCGTGAATTAAGACTGACTTCTAGTGCCTGCCACCGCCTCACTGCAGAATATTAAGCGTATAGGAGGTTGCCAATGTAAAAAAAAACTGGTTTCTCTGAACACATCGCTTTCAGCGCAGGTGGCTAAGTCTTCTGGTAGGCTGTCAGAGGCCAACAGACGGGGTCAGGACGGTAGTCAGTACCATAGGCAGGCTTTCATGCACTGTGTCCACAGGCTTTCCCGTGGTTTGAGAGCTTGGCTGAGAAATTCGACGTTAGGGTTATTTTTTGGGCTCCATTAAAGCTCGCTGCATTTTGCTCCGAGCTCGGCAGAACTTTAGCGGCCGGTGGCCACATAAACGGGAAGGCAGCACAACAAAACACGTCTCGCCCCTCATCGTAAATAGAAAGTGCGTTGTTTACAGAGTGCCGTTATCATGCGGTAATTTATACAACGGGCAACTTGACTGTTTTGTGAACGTGCGGCATTTTGAGCGTGCAAATTTACACGACGGTGCTTCTCTTCACAGCATTTTAGAGCACTGCCGAAAATGTGCATGACACTCTTTCTGAGCACTACTATTCTGTTTCTTCATCAGGAACAGGTAACCCCTGAGAAAGTGGAAGCCTTTTTATTAAAAAAAATATGCTAACTGATACGTCAGCCTTCAGCGAACCTGTCAGATAAAGAATTCCGTAACCTTTGTAATTCCGTGTTTTTTATGCCAGGCGTTTAAATTTGTCGCCACGCGATCGCTATATCCATTGTCAACGTTGGTTTCTCTGCATGTATTCCTCCGAATTTTTTATACCTTGAGCTCGGCGCATGATAGCCTTAGTTGCTTATGCGCCATTAAACCCAACACAACACTCCTCCACATTTTCATCAAATAATGAGCTGTTTGTCAGCGCGCGTGGTGGCTTCCTTTGAGTGTCCCGCGTAGTTTGCTCTCTTTCTTCATCAAAAGCATATGAAATCGCAATACGAAAAGATAATAAATGTGTGCAAGGCTTCCGCAAGAATTACACCAGCGCAATAATGTGAAACGTTTAGAAAGCGAGCGTTAAGTGAAAAAGAGGAGCAGGAATGAAGCCAGAGCTTGCACCAGACGGGGTTCGTGCGAGGCTACTCATACAAGCAGAACGATCAGATTGTCAAGCGGCAATAACGAATGTCAATCAAAGAACGCAAGCGCTTGCGCTGCATGCTGCTCAGTGCGATCAATAGAATGTGAAAAGTGCGATTCAAGAAATCTTCTAGGCCTGTTTGCGTAGAATCAATTCTTGTGCGGCTTATCGACGTCTCACCCTACAACTCTCAATTCAAACCGGCAATAATATAAGTTATATATTCTCCTGCCTAGGTGTTTTCTATATTTGTATCCCGCCATTTTATTACTTTGCGCTCCTCGTAAATTTTCCGCTAGGTATCATAATTCAAAAAGCAGCAAACATTATGTACTATAAGCCAATATCAATCTAACGGTTTGCGATAACAACAGACATCCTATCTTTTGTGCCAAATTTTTTCGAGCGTTGCATGGCTGGTCTCACCAAAGAGAGTCGCTCCACCGCAAGGAGTGACTCACTTTCGGCAAACGCAGTACTAGGGCTTCGAGACGATATCACGTAATTAAGCCTAAAGTTAACCTGTTCTCATCCCAAAAGCCCTGCAAGAAATCCTTTATCGCTGGTAAAAAACTTAAATTATTTTTTAACCGGGTGAATTATGCCGCGAAATATAGTTTTATGCGCCAATAAGCAGTAGGAGCGCTAAATGCTTAGTCCAAAAAAATCTTTTTTTTTTCTCCCAGACAAACACCCTAATGACATCTCTTGTCATATTAACACTGCTTGTGTTGCAGCTTGTGCAGGAAGACGGCGGCTCTGACGTGGAAGAGGCCGAGGGCTGGTGGTGGTGGTGCACCTGCTCCAACGTGTGGCTGGGCGGCATCGTGTTCTCCATCGTGGTGGTGCTGCCCCTCGTATTCATTTTGATGGGCTACAAGGGACGCATCTCCCCACACGCGGGGCCCGACAGCAACGCGTCGGAGGAGAGCAACCCGTGGGACGCTGTGACGCCTCGCAAGCCACGAGAGCCGACGATCGCTCCGGTACGAAGCGACGAGTGCTTTCCTTTGCAAGCGTCTGCTTCAGGCGGGAATGAATCCATGCTGGGGCTGTATTTCGAACAGTTTAATTCCGCTTTGATTTCGTCTCTTGCCGACGTGAGTCATGAAGTAAATAGCAGGATGCGGCGTAAAGAACGTCCGATTATAGGCACTGCCGGACTGCAGTGCTGTGTCCGTGAGAGCATTCCGCTGGCATCTATGGAGGCTAGTGCCGTGCGCCAAGCATCGAGCAAAAACCCGGTCTCTCGGACATGTCGCGGCTTGCAGCATTACTCATCCGATTCGCCCCGGCGGATTCGACGTACCCCCCCCCCCCCCCCCCCTCTCTTCGCAAGCACCGGCTCGAGACTGAACCGACGCTTCGCCGGCATCCCCTTTCCGGCAGCAAACTGAACGGCTGAGCCCTCTCGTCCATTCGTCCAATTCAAACGGCGACCCCCGGCGTTTCCTGATTGGTCGATTTGTAGTGCTGGCTGCTGCAACGGTTCCCGAGGCTATAAAAACCTGGTCGTGCTGAGCCGGAACCGCAGACGATGAGAACGAGTGAGAGCGTAGCACCATGGCAGCATTTATTTCATAGCAGCATTTAATAACGTTCACCCTTCAATTTCATTTACGGAGTCATACTCGATGTCAACCATAAATTTTTATTGGACGTAGCAGTGGATTTGTATAGCACCATACTCACAACTAAGCTTTATAGAAACCGACCGACAGCCATCAATACTTTCATTTCCAATGTAGCCGTGCGAGGCACTGCAAGACTAGTATCCCATACAGCCAAACACTTCGCTTTAAAAATATTTTCTCAGACGATTCCGATTTTGCTGACAACTGCGGAAATCTGCGAAATGCTGTTACAAGACAAATGTACCCACCACAAATTTTTGACGACGAAATAAAACGCGCAGATGCAATGGAACGCAAGGAAATCCTTCGTTCAGATAAACACGTAGAACGACCATCAAACACCACTTTAGTGCTAACCCATTGTGCGTCAATGCCCAGTGTTAACGGCATCCTCAGGAAACATCGTAATATTCTTATGCACAGCAGCCGCCCGACGCCAATCTTTCCATAGCCACCCAGCGTAGCATACCGTAGGTCACGGAACCTGCGCGACATGCTAACGTCATCAAACACAACTAACCCCTCTCCAACTGTCTGCCGCCCTTGCAAAAAACCGCGTTGTAAGGTATGCACTCATGTGACCACTACCGCATTGGCAAGAAGTACTGGGTCAGACTTTTACTGTAAAATAAAATGAAATTTCACTTGCAACAGCAGCTATGTTTTCTATCTGCTCGAATGCGGTGTGTGTAAGCTGCAGTGCATCGGAAAGACTGAACTACCCTTCAGGTTGGCATTCAATAACCACCGATCACATGCCAATACCCTTCCTAACCTTCCGCTCTCAAGACATGTCGCGACTTCCGGAAACTCGTTTGATAACATCACAACCACAATACCTGAATCTGGCTTCAAATCTCAATAACAGAGAGGTTCGAGAATCCTTCCTAATTTGCAAATTCCAAGCGCTGACCTCTGGTTTGAATGAAAACCCAGGGGAAATATCTTTTCTCTCAAAGTAGCGAAAATTCTATTCACGGAAGTTTACGTGATCGTCCTTATGGCTTCTGATGCTCAGGCATTTAACGCAGAGCATTTTTACGACGACCGGTGTGATCCAACATCACACGATTATATTGTATAGTGACGCAGCGAACGCAGCACGTGTTGATGATTGCCGTTTTTTTGTGCCCGATTTCTTGCGCTATCCATGCAGTACTGTTTAGCATGTTTGAACAAGCTCGTCTTTCTCCTTTGCTCCTTTTTTCCCATCTCGAAGGTGCATGGCTCGAGCACAACACGTGTCAATTCGTAGAATACTTGTGTCCTGTATCACCTATGCCCGTGTACCTTTTTATGTTTAATGTCATTTTTTATCAGATGACGAATTGGCTGGCCACGTGTTTATGTGCCATGCCTTTAACGCCGCATTGCGTCTTGATTATTCATTTCAGCGTGCCCCAGCGCTAATTTTGTATCGTATATTAACTTGCGGCGAGCACGCGTAAACTTCGAAAGTCTGTAAGCCTCGTCACTTACTACGTCACGCGCTTTTATTACGTTGTCATTAGATATTATTAGCTGGACACATGTCTTAGTACAGGTATTTAAGGAGCATGCACGGATGCTTTGAGATACATATATATATATATATATATATATATATGTATATATATATATATATATATATATATATATATATATATATATATATATATATATATAATGCACCGGCGGCATAGTTGTATTTTCTTCTGCTTTATAATTATTCCTATTTCACTGACATGAATCAAATTATTATTGTCCCATTGCTCAGCGCCACAAATTTTAAAAAATGAAAAATTCCTCTATGCATCTTGGTTTCGGTGGCTGTTGGCTACCTTCGTATGTTTGTCAAACGAGCCTCTCATTTCACTTCCCTTGTCTCCTTTATATATATATATATATATATATATATATATATATATATATATATATATATATATATATATATGAAGGAAGCCAACAGTCACCGAAACCAAGGTGCATTGGGGAATGTTTTTTTTATAATTAATAGTGCGGATTAGTGGGAGAAAAATACTTCAATTAAGCTTTGATTTTTAAAGAAAACTACTTATAAAGCAGCAGAAAAAACAACCATGCCGCCGGTGGGATCCGAACCCACGACCTCCGAATATCGCGTCCGGTGCTCTTACGAACTGAGCTACGGCGACGGCTGTCCAATCTGCTGCTCTCGTGGGTATTCATGTTTATTGCGTGTAAGCGAACCTTGAGAGTGTTCACCAGCGCTACCCTCGCCCATAGCGGCGGACGTAGCACGTCCTGTATTACCGCGAGTGTGACAGGGAACGTCATCTAACGGCGAGGGCGGACACTGTGCTAGAGCCCTCTTATGCTACCTATGGCATCAAGACTGCGAGAACCGAGACCTCCGTTAAGCTATTAGCAGACACGTTAAGGGAAATGAGGGGCTCGTTTGACAAATACATGAAGGAAGCCAACTGTCACCGAAACCAAGGTGCATTGCGAAAATTTTTTTTTATAATTAATAGTGCGGATTAGTGGGAGAAAAATACTTCAATTAAGCTTTGATTTAAAAAAAAAACTACTTATAAAGCAGCAGAATAAACAACCATGCCGCCGGTGGGATCCGAACCCACGACCTCGGAATATCGCGTCCGGTGCTCATATATATATATATATATATATATATATATATATATATATATATATATATATATATATATATATATATATATATATATATATATATATATATAACTAAACCTCAAAAAGAGCCAGAATTTTAATAGAATTAAGTGGCAAATATTCCAGACTTGAGATGATGGCATCTCCAAGCGTTTCATGCCCTTATTAGTTTTC